>NW_028325610.1:0-58939 GCF_027475165.1 Benincasa hispida
CCAACGCCGGATGGAACCAGGTTCGAGATGAAATCTGTTATGCTCCAAATGCTCCAAACTGTTGGACAATTTGGGGGTGGTCATGGTGAAGATCCTCACACCCACATGAAGCGTTTCCTGGAAATGTGTAATTCATTTGTGATTCCCACCCCAGAGGCGATTAGGTTGTCCTTGTTTCCCTATTCTTTGCGTGATGACGCAAAACAATGGGTGAGTTCACTAGAGCCTGGTGAAATCACCACCTGGGGGAAGTTGGTGGAAAAATTTATGCAAAAATACTTCCCACCTACCACTAACGTGAGGAGGCGTCGAGAGATTATGATCTTTGAACCAGAAGATGCTGAGACCTTAAACGCTGCATGGGAGCGTTTTAAGGGTTTGGTCAAGAATTGCCCGAACCATGGACTACCTTTAACTATCCAAATGGTGACGTTTTATGGAAGACTGAATAGAGGATTGGCAGCAGACGCAGCAGCAGCTGGTGGACTTATGGACAAATCTTACACTGAGGCTAAGGAGATACTAGACCGCATTGCTAAACACAATATGGAATGGGTGGATGATACGTATAATGGAAGAGTTGACAGGAAGAAGAGATCTCAGAACGTTAATTCTATCGATTCCAACGCAATAGCCACATTTCTGCTTAAGTGGCTACGATGACTAGCCTTCTACAGAATATAACGCTGGGAAACGCATCAAATCAGTAGAAGGTGAATTAGGTAGAGGCATTTGAGCAGCCCATGGTTAGCTGTGTGGGCTGTGGAGATCCTCACTCCTATGCTGAATGTCCACAAAACCCTCAGTCAGTATGCTTCATCAAAAAAAACTCATTCTATAATACATATAACCCTGGATGGAGAAACCATCCGAATTTTTCTTGGACAGGAGGAAATAATCAGCAGCACCATCGAGGGACGAACCATCAGCAAAGGAATGGACCGCCACCTGCATTTTAACAAACTCATCAGCAACATCAACAACCCTTTAATAGAGGAGGACAGGCGTCGAGCTTAGGATCTCCGCTTGAGAACCTATTGAAGGAGTACATAGCCTAGAATGACGCGTTGCTGAAAATTCAGGCGTCATCTATCAGAAACCTGGAAATCCAGATAGAGCAAATAGCGAGCGAGTTGAAAAGCAGGCAACCTGGAGTTCTACCTAGCAATACTGAAACACCTGGGAACAATAATGGAAAGGAGTAATGTCACGCGGTGACGTTGTGAAGTGGAAGAGCTCTTGAAGAAAGAAGAATGAATCCAAGAAATAGCAGTCCTTTGAAAGAACGCATCACACGTTCAATAGATCAGGAAGAAAGAATGCTCGAGATTACGAGCCATTCAAAACCCAGTACGTCTAACGCGGGAAAGCCTGAGGTGACTTTGAACGCACCATTCCCTAGTCGTCCTAAAGCAGCTGTATATCAACATTCCACTTATAGAGGCTTTGGAGCAGATACCAACATATGTCAAATTTTTTAAGGACATTTTGACAAAGAAGAGAAGAGTCAGCGAGAAGGAAGTAATAACGCTAACGTAGGAGTGTAATGCATTAGTAAACAACAATCTACCAAAGAAGCAGAAGAACCCTGGGAGCTTCACAGTTCCTTATTCGATAGGAGGATTGGATGTGAGTCATGCGTTATGCGATCTAGAAGCCAGCATTAATCTCATGCCACTTTCAATTTTTAAGAAATTGGGGATTGACGAAGCACAACCTACTTTTGTTACTCTTCAGCTTGTTGATAGAACAATTAAGTACCCAGAAGGGAAGATTGAAGACGTTCTGGTGAAGGTTGACAATCTCATATTCCCAGCAGACTTTATTATCTTGGACTTTGAAGCAGATAGGGAGGTACCAATTATCCTTGGATGCCCCTTCTTAGCTACCGGGAAAGTTTTAATTGACGTGTATAAAGGCGAATTAACTATGCACATGGACAATGAGGAGGTGAAGTTTAATGTGCTCAATGCATTAAAGTTCCTAGATAGTGAAGATTGTCAACTAAACAGTATTGAGTTGCCTGAAGAAGAGAATCATGTATGTGAGGTCCTCGCGTTGGAGGAGAACCTGAAAGAATTAGAGCCGCCAAGTCTGAGTGAGCGATGGACAAAACCAACGCGTCCATCACTTGAAGAACCACCAGAACTCGAGTTGAAACAGTTACCTAGACACTTGAAATATGCATTCCTCGGAACCAACAACACTTTACCTGTGATCATTTCTGCAAATCTTACAAAGCCTAATGAGCAATCTCTCTTGCAGATGCTGAAAAAGCACAAGCGTGCAATAGGCTGGATGCTTGCAGATATCCGTGGCATTAGTCCATCTTATTGCATGCATAAGATTAGGCTGGAACAAGGGAAGTTGGGGTCAATCGAGCCTCAAAGAAGGTTGAACCCATAATGAAAGAAGTGGTTAAGAAAGAAATTCTAAAATGGTTAGACGCGGGAGTTATTTATCCTATATTCGACTGTAGCTGGGTAAGTCTAGTCCAATGCGTTCCCAAGAAAGGGGGAACGACCGTGATAGTCAACAACAAATATTGAACTCATACCCTTGAGGACTGTCACGGGCGGGCGCATCTGTATGGATTATAGGAAACTCAACGCAGCAACTAAGAAAGACCACTTCCCCATTCCTTTCATCGATCAAATGCTTGACAGACTTGCGGGCAAAGAATTTTATTGTTTTCTAGATGGATACTCTGGTTACAACCAAATTCTGATAGATCCGGAAGATCAGGAGAAGACTACGTTTACTTGTCCCTTTGGAACATTTGCATTCAGACGCATGCCCTTTGGGCTGTGTAACGCACTTAGGACATTTCAAAGATGTATGATGGCTATCTTCTCTGACTTCCTAGAAAAGACCGTTGAAGTCTTCATGGACAATTTTTCAATCTTTGGAGACTCATTTCAGTCATGCCTAGATAATTTGGAGGCCGTCCTCACTTGATGCGAGGAAACAAACTTGGTGCTAAATTGGGAGAAATGTCACTTCATAGTGATTGAATGAATTGTCTTAGGTCACAAAGTATCTAAGGCTGGCTTGGAAGTAGATTAATAGATGTCATAGCAAAACTTCCACCACCATCGAATGTTAAAACTTTACGAAGTTTTCTAGGGCATGCTGGCTTCTATAGACGGTTCGTTAGAGGTTTCTCTCAGATTGCACGACCTTTGAGCGCATTACTAGAGGCGAACCGACCCTATGACTTTAATGAAGACTGCACTGACGCATTTGAAGCCTTGAAGTATGCGTTGATGATAGCACCAGTACTGATAGCACCGGACTGAACGCAGCACTTTATTCCCATGTGCGATGCAAGTGATGTGGCAGTAGGAACAATGTTAGGGCAAAAGAAGGGTAATTTGATACACCCCATCTCCTATGCATCCAAAACATTAAATGATTCTCAGGAACACTACACCATTACTGAAAAAGAAATTTTGGCTGTAGTGTTTGGTATTGAAAAGTTTTAGTCTTACTTAGTTGGTGCGTCAGCCACCATATACATCGACCACTCAACCATAAAATTCCTAATGAGCAAAAAGGACGCGAATCCAAGGTTGATAAGATGGGTGTTATTGCTACAGGAGTTTGATATTGATATCCAGGATAGAAAGGGAACAGAAAATCAGGTGGCTGACCACCTGTCCAGGCTAGAGAATCAAGAAATGCAAGCCCAAGAAAGTGAAATCAAGGACGCATTTCCTGATGAAAGCCTGTTTAGAGTTGAAGGCAGGGAACCTTGGTATGCGGACATAGTCAATTATTTAACCACCAAGCAATTCCCTTAAACTTCAACTCTTAGCAAAAGAAACAGTTAATTCATGACAACAAGTTTTATTTTTCGGATGAACCGTTTCTATATAAACAAGGCCCTGACTCCATAATGCATCGATATGTTCCGAAGGAGGAGACACAATGCATATTAGTTGAGTGTCATGACTCTTCGTACGGAGGGCATTTCGGTGGGCAAAGAACTGTAGTGAAAGTCCTTCAAAGCGGATACTTTTGGCCCACCCTCTTTAAAGACGCGAGGGAGTTTGTTCGAAAATGTGACCCCTGTCAACGCACCAGGAATATTTCTTTAAGGGACGTAATGCCCTTGAACAATATTCTCAAAGTTGAACTATTTGATGTTTGGGGCATAGATTTTATAGGACCTTTTCCCCTATCCTGTGGCCAACAGTACATCCTGCTTGCAGTAGATTATGTATCTAAGTGGGTAGAAGTAGTAGCCTGTGCTAGGAATGATGCGTCCATTGTATCTAAGTTTCTTACCAGAAACATCTTTACACGCTATGGAACGCCAAGAGCCCTGATAAGCGACAAAGGTATGCACTTCATTAATCGCATCATTTCTAAATTACTTGCAGAATACAATGTCAAGCACAAGATCGCCACTGCTTACCACCCATAAACAAATGATCAAGCAGAAGTATCAAATCGAGAAATCAAGTCTATCCTAGAGAAAGTCGTCAATGCAATGCGAAAGGATTGGACACAGAGACTGGATGAAGCACTCTGAGCTACAGGTCTACTTATAAAACCCCTATAGGTATGTCTCCATACTCTCTTGTATTTGGAAAAGCCTGTCATTTACCTTTAGAGTTGAAGCACAAGGCGTTTTAAGCAGTTAAGAAGTTAAACATGAACTTAGACACCACGGGTGCTCAATGCAAACTTCAGCTGAACGAGCTCGAGGAGTGGCAATTGAACGCGTACAAGAACAACAAGTTGTACAAAGAAAAGACAAAGCGTTGGCATGAACAACACTTTAGTAAGAAAGAACTTGTTGTTGGCCAAAAAGTTTTATTGTTCAATTCATATTTGCGTTTGTTTCTAGGAAAATTAAAATCCAGGTAGTTAGGACCCTTTATCATTAAGACAATCTTCCCATATGGAGCTGTGGAAATAACACGAGAAGATGGCACCAACGCATTCAAAGTAAATGGCCAAAGAGTGAAGCCTTACTTTGAAGATGGACTGGAATGCCAAAAGTCATCTCTCGCACTATGCGAAGCCAGTTGAGGCCCCCGTCAAAGTATCCCTGTGTTTGCATCGCCATATATTCCAGGGACACTTCCTTTATCCTTGTCTTTTTGCATTCTGTATTTTACGATGTGTTTGAGTTTGCTGAGTTATTTGTTTGGTTGTTTTAAGATTAATTTTTCTTTGCTTTTACTTTTATAAAAATTGAAAACTTGTTTATTTTTCTTTAAAAGTTATGTATGATCAAGTTGGGAATAACGGACGCGTTAGACGCAAGTCTAACGCATGGCCCAGTTGAAGGGACGTGTTTTGAGAACACAAAAACACTCAAGTATTTAGATAACCAAGATGTCCCTTCAGCTTTACATTTATTACAGACGTCAGGCGCTGCCTGACGTTAGCCACTAACCCTCTCTCAACCTATAAAATGAACCAACGATTCAAAGCCTTCTTCTTCTTCATTTTCACTCTCGAGCTCTCTGAAACAAAAAAAAAATGAAAAAAACCTAACGTCTCCGTCTCCCTCGCTTCCGATTCGCTCGAGCTTCTTCGGCCACAATTTCGCCCGCCTCAGATAGCCAGAACTAGACCATGAGCTTTGGGAACGACTCACCGGTAAGCTCCTATTCTTCGTCCTCTGTTTCGATTTCACCTTCCCCGAGCCAACCACCTCATTCACCCATCCTCATATGTTCCCCTGGAATGCCTCATACCCTAGTGGGCACCCCTCTATTTACTCCACCCATACCACCCTCTGACAGTCCTGCGTCAGAGAGCAATCTTGAAAAGTTGGCAGAATTGGCTCGATTGGACGAGCAAGAGGTTTTTGGTGCGATCTTGGCATCCCTCAATCAAAGCCAAGAGGAAGAGCAAGTGATGCGTTCAAACCCACCTAACGCATCATTGAGTTAGACGAAGTGGAGCGGTATGCTATGATTCTTGAAGAGGAATTAGAAGAAGAAGAAAGGGAAGAAGAAAATAGAGAAGGGAGAATTGGCCCTGATGCGTCTCAACCACGCCCATCCGACGCGATGAAGGGCCTTTAAAATAAAAAAGAGTAACAAGAACAAGAAGATTGATATTGGAGGAAGAAAAAGATGAGCAATCTGCATCCGGACCTAAGGGTGCAACGCATGAAAACAGCTCAAAGCACGATGCACTAGAGCAAGAATTGGAGGACTACCAGCCTGCAAGGCAAGGGCAAAGGAAGACGGATCTCCAAAGGGAATTGGAGAATGAATTGAGAGAATTGGAAAGGGAAGCAAAAGAGCATGCAGCAGGAAAATGCAAGTTAACCGATGCATTACCTAAGAAGACCTCAGGAAGAAAGCGTCAATTTAGTGACATACTCGTAGAAAAGAGCTTATTTCCCTGACGTCACCCATTGCCAATTTACATAACTGAGACAATAAACGCATTGGGGAGGAATCAGTTCTGCGTTGGGCACACCTGTATTTGGCCCAACCTCGTCCACATGTTCTACAATAGTGAGTTTGATACGGAGAAGAACACAACTTTTATTGATGGGGTGTTAGTGTGTTTCTCAGCTGACAAAATAAACGAAGTGTTCAACATTGACAGTAATCCAGACGCGGAAGGAAATCGCATCTTGGAGCAGCCTATGCCAAGCCAATTAGAAGATGCGTTAAGGACGATAGCCAAACCTAGAAGCAAATGGCAAACATCGAGAAACGGGGCAAAAATGTTAGCTTCCAAGAATTTAACTCCAAACGCGAATTTGTGGTATTACTTGATCAAACGGAGCATCATGCCTACAACGCATGATGAGACATTATCAAAGGAACACGTCCTGGCTACCTATTACATCATGCAGTGCATCCCTTTGAACGTTGGAAGAATTATAAGGGATCGGATCAAAGCCATCAAGACTAAGCCACGAGGGCAACTCTACTTTTCATGGCTGATTTGTGCACTATGTGAACGTGGGGGTATCCCTCTGAGGGATGATCATGAAGATATCGATGGCTTGATAGACATAAAGTTAGTAAGGCATTTATCGCAGATTGCCGCATCAACTTGCCTTACCTACCAAGGAAGTGGCAATCAAGCCTCAATCATCCAAACGGGCCCCCAAAAGAAGACGCGTCTAGTTTGTTGAACACAGCGATGAAGCTTCAGAGCACGAAGAACATGAAGCTGAGCTTGAACTTCCGGTTGAAGAAGCACAACCACCCCTTAATCTTACTTTCCATGACTCACCATTGGCCCCGCCAGAAGGGAGTCCTGATCAAACGCACCAAGAACCAACTCATATAGATCAGGACATCCCTTATTCCCTTCCTTCGCCCCAACCAAGTCCAATTCCCAACTTTGTGCCTCCTTCAATAATTTTTGAGCCAACTGGGCTAGGGTCAAGCAGCGCAGCAAATTTTAAAGACCCAGTTGGAAGAAATGAAGAACCAACACCACCTCAATGTAGTGCAGACTTAGAAGAGTTGAAAACTTTTATCAGTGATCAGCTCAGACCACTGGTCGCGTCTATCAAAGGTCTTTAGCAACAGAATCGGGTTCTAAGGGATTATCTAAGGCAGAAAATAAGACGGGTGCAAGACCAATTTGTTTACACAACGCAATACATCAATCAGGTCTTGGTTGGAATGTTTGCTCTGCCTCCACTACCTGCCCATCTTAGAAACCCCTTGTGTTTTATGGATGAAGACCCTGAGGAAGAACGCAGATGACGCGCCAGCACAATAGAGTTTTGGTGTGTTCGGTTATTTTTGTATTTTGATTTAATTGTTCTTTTGTATCTGCTTGACTTGTTTGTTTACTTCATGTGAATTTATGAAAATGAATGAGAAATTCCTATCATTTTGTTCCTTGCGTTTGACCTTGGCATACTTGATTTTTGTTCTTTAGATATTTTCTAAGTGTTATGCTCTACCTTTCCTCAATGATATCAACTATATGAAATCTATAAGTATAGAGTAGGCGTTAGGAAAATCAACAAGGCCTAAAATTCTCTAAAAAGGTTATGTCTACTTTCTAACACGTGCAAGCTTTAAGTCTTAAACTCCTTTCACACTCTCAAAGCCTTTTTGAAATTTTGTTTCTCTTTTAGCAATGAGGATTTAGCTTGTCTCCAAATTTGGGATGAGTATAGCTCATCTCCAAATTTGGGGATGAGAGAAATCCGAGTTAAGACGCATCAAACGAATACATCATAAAGAAAAAGGGAAAAAATAAGAAAAATATTAAACGCGACTCCTCTGTCATTACTTCAAAAGAAAAACCTTAAAATGGCATGAGTTTAGTTGGAATAGGCACTTAGCCGTAGTTGGATGCTCGCATGACACCTGTGGGGGCAAGCCAAAACGAAGTTAAGTCTCCTAGACCAATGCGTCCTATAAAACTCCTCTATCTAGTCTGAAGAAATTATATCTTGAAATGCATGAATATTAGATATGAGTTTAGTTGTGAAGGGTTCTCACCCGTAGTTGGATGCTCGCATGACACCCGTGGGGGCAAGTTCATAATTTTCTTTTCTTTTTATCTGGAATTTATTGTAAAAAGAGCATCTAACGCATTGCTGGTTTAGAAAAAAAAAAGGAATGTTTTGAGAGATGAAAGGAGTTGTGATAAAAGGCCTGCTGCACCTGAAACTAAACATTAGTCCTTTTAAGAAAAGAGTCAATATGAGTTATATTTTCCAAACTCTTATCTCAAGCTTATGACTGAATATGATGAGAGGCGAACTCTGCACACTTAAGACAAAGGAGATAATGAAGAATTATTTTGGAATGCTTGAGGACAAACATTGTTCAAATTTGGGGGTTGTGATAACTTGTAGAAATACAAGTTATTTTTGCTCTTAAGTTGGAACAACTAAGATTTTTAATGATAAATTCTCCTCATTTTTAGAAGAAACACATGGATTTATTCAAACATTAGCAAACGCATACAAAAGAAGTTTTATTACTAAATATCGCGGCACTAACGCATTGTATTGCAGGATTTCAACACGAGAATTAATGCTAACGCATTAGACAAGTGCCGCAGGAAAAGCCCTAACGCATGGGCCATGCGTCGGAGGGAGTTTAATGCAGAGAAGATACATTGATCTAGGCTGATTGTATCACATCACCACTTGCAAGTATGGGCACCTGTAGCAGGCTTCGTCTGAA
The DNA here is from genome assembly GCF_027475165.1 of Benincasa hispida. NCBI lineage: Eukaryota > Viridiplantae > Streptophyta > Magnoliopsida > Cucurbitales > Cucurbitaceae > Benincasa > Benincasa hispida. The sequence goes on from NW_028325610.1 coordinate 9,147, forward strand.
AAGCTTCCAAGTAGCAGGCGGCATCTGAAAAGCTTCCGAGAGTCAAGCGGCTAACCAGGGCATGGACTTTAATGATGACCAGGACATGGACTTTAATGCTGCCCATTCACCAAGTGGACATGACCAACGCCTATAAATAGATGAAGTCTCTCCAGAGTTAAGAAGTTGGGGAAATTATCAAGAGCCTTACTCTCTATATATTGTAGTCATAATCCTAGTTCTGTAGAGGCTGTGTTGTGGTGCTAGACGATCAGAAGGGTTGAGAACCACCACCACTGTCTGTCAGGGAGGAAGCTAATCTTGAGAAAGACACTTCATCCAATTCCTAAACAAGTGATTGTAGACAACGAGATTGAGCCAAAGAAATACAAGAGATTGTATTCTTTGGCTTGACTTAGTTTCCTTCCTCTCATTTATCACTTTCATTCCATTTGATTAAATATTTCTTTTGTAAAGACTCTCTATTTCTTTATAAACTTCATATGTTTGATCCATCATACTTGCCATTGTTTATTTCTTGTTTATGTTGAATGCATTAATACTTTATGCACAACTTCATTTTAAAGCTCAAGCCAACTTGACAAATTGGTAAAAGCATCTTTAACTTAGATTGTTCGAAAGAATAACTAAGCTGTATTAAGTAGGATGCCTAGTACAGCTAGAGATAGACTTACTGGTGTCTATTGCATTTTGTGTTAGACGCATGCATCCTAGAGATAGGCTTTTTATGTTATTCGTGTTGAGAAATGTTGAACAAAGTCTAACGCATAAACAAAAGATAAGCAAACCATCCCATCTCATTCACATCACATCCTAGTTGATTACACTCATCTTAGACCAACGCGTCCACTTATCTTAAACATCATTTTCGCATGATCCATCATTCACCACTCAACTATTTTGTATCTTCTTGCACAGGCACAACAATTTAGTGTAAATAATACATTTCTCACATTCATTTAGGAAAACCTCTACAGTAGATACAACGCAAGGTCTGCGTTTGGTTAACTGAATCCCTGAGTTCGACCCTGGACTTACCAGGAATCTAAATTAGATTTATACTTTGGGTCTGGTCTAGGAAAACTTGAACGTCATTAGTAGGAGTTGTGTGCATCTGTGCATATATCTAACGCCCCAATGCGTTACAACCACTGAAACGCATCAAAGCATAAACGGACCACTTGTACTTAGAACTTATTTTTCCAATTTATTTTATACAATACACTCCTAGAGCAAATCACGATAGCAATGAACAGCAAGCCTCAGCACCGCTCCATCGTGAAGTTCTTGCATCCATCGCTTAGCTCCCACGCCCCATCGTGTAGCTCAAGTAAATGATCTCGCGCATAGCCTATTGCTTAACTGCCATGCTCATTGTTTAGCACTGATGCCTTATCATCTAACACATCCGCTTATTGCATAGCGTCATCACCCAGCGTCTATGTCTATTGCACAACGCCCATCGCTTAGTATTCTGCCTATCGTGTAGTGCATCTATTCATCGTGTAGCACCATCATGTAGTCTATCGCCCAGTGCCCATTCATCGTCTAGCATCTACGCTCATCGTCTCACGCCCGCTCAACGCTTAACGCTATCATCTAGTGCTGTCGTCTAGCTTCTACGCATATCGTCTAGTGTTCACACTTATCTTGTAGCTCTATTGTTTAGTGCCACCCAAAGCTACACGATCGTCTAGCGCATCGCTCATTTGCTATACGATCGCCTACCTTGCCGCTTATTTGCCACACGATTACCTACCTCATCGTTTATTTTCTACACGATCACCTACCTCATTGTTTAGAGCTGCTCATTTGCTACACGGTCGTCTGCCTAGCGCCTTGTGCTCAACATCTCGCTCTCTTCGCTCTCACTCACGCATTCTCAACGCATTAGCTTCTTTAGGCAACGACTCGACCAATCATGAGTTCAACCTCACAAGTTCACACATGATTGCCCACAACTTCATACTATACTTAGCCTTATCTCATGCGTTAATACCAAATGCATGGTTCCTTTTGACTTCACACTAAGCCAAATTCCATTAGTAGAGGCTTAACTCCAAACTACTCAAGGAAAATCTATTTAACGGTTAGAAATTTCCTTCTCTCCAACTTAGGATTTAACTTTCACTTAGTTAATTCCTTTAATTATCTACTTAAGTAGGAAAAATGGAAATTCGGGTTTCACATTTTCTTCCCCCTTAAGAAAATTTCGTGCTTGAAATTTACTCGAACTAACTCTGGTTTAAGATTTCACAACAACCACTGCTGTAAACTTTTAACCTTTTCTGTTACCACGCTTCCACTGCTACTCTGATATTAACTCCTTATTTTGTCAGCGATACTTCTCCTAGCCATCTCTTAGCTAGTCATTGAACCAAACTATCTACAATAGCTTTTCAATCTCAAACTCTAAATGAGAATAATTTAATTCATTCTTACCTTCCTTGGTAGGTCTTCAAGTAGCGTTGTGAGTTCCAGCTCCGGTCGCCTGCTAGGTCCTGCCACTTTTGCTGTTCTTCTTAGTCTACTTTGGCTAATTCTTAGGTTTCTCTTTAAACCTTTACTCTACCACACTTCCCTCTAGTTTTACTGAACTCAAACGTTAGGTTTTCTAACTCAACCCTTCGGTTTCCAAGAACTTATGATTTGATACCAAACTGGTATCAACTATTCTTCATCTTTCCCATAAACTTATGCTCTGATACAAAGCTATCACACCTCGCTCTGAGCCCGAGGAGAGGTGTGAGGGACTGCAGATACCACCCTTTTGTGATACCTACTACCCATCTCTACCTTACTACACTCAGTAAATTTTAAGTCAAGGAGATGAACAACAATTGATTGAGTAGGACCATTTTATTACAACAATGTAACGTTTATACAACTCCAAGACTTAACTACAAAGTTTACAAGAACAACTCTTAAAACCCCAGAAGTGTAACTGTGGCTGTGGCAGATCTTGACTTTAGCAGCACCCTAAAACTCTTCACTTTTCACTACCTGGGAAGAAAAACATGAAATAAAAAAATGAGCTTCACAAAGCTCAGTGAGTGGTAAGCAACTTCTAGAGTCTATTTCAACTCATAAAAACAAGCATATAATAAATACAAGGTTAATTCTCAAACCTCTGCTTTGAATGAGTCTGGTCTCAACTCCTATCTACACACACGGTAGATAGTTAACTGTTACTAATCATAAACGCTTACTCTCTTGTGTTTCCCTTTGTTCTCTATGTGCAAATAGTTCCCCGCTCATGAGCTCAGAACCTAGGCCCGTCGGCCTTCTGACCATCCCATACGAGGTTCCTCCTACAGGCTCAGAAACTAGACCTCCAGTCCCCTGACCATCCCGTGAGGTTCCACTCGGGCTCAGGAACTAGGTTTATTGACCCCCTTGACCATCTTGATCACATAATCTCATTCACATGCTAATTTACTCATTCATAACATAAGCATATACAATTTACTCTAAAAGATATGCTTAAGACTTAAAGGAAATACCACTCACCTTGGTAAGGTAGGAATCTTCCTTTCTAGAAGTTCCTTGATCACCTCAAGCTCCCTTTTGAACCCTAACATCCAGATTCAAATTAACGCTCAGTTTACTCATAGTTCTAAGCCTTATCTCGAGGTACGTCCTTCTATAATCATGCTCTAAAATGTCTTAGGAAGCTTGGAATCCTCAAAACATCAAGACTGGTCCAAGTTTACCCGACAGCTCGACCTTTCTAACTTTTCTTTACTCTCCAGCCCGATTCCTTGGAGATTCTTCTCCGGCAGTCCTACCCTGAAAACTAGACTCTTAGAGCTTTCAGGTGGCTTTAGAATAACTCCAAACACATGAGTATTCTAGGAGAAATCCTCGTCTCAAGTTGATGCTACTTCTAGACTTCACTGCCCGACAACATCTCCTTCTCTTGGAACTTCATGATCAACACATGATCTTACTCCCAATGCATGGTCTCCTTCAAATCCACCTTCTAACACTCTTCCTTACGTTCTTTGAAGAGTATTTGGCTTATGAATTGAAGAACGCCTTGTGGTGGTATTTATAGGCCAAAGGAAATGATCTTTATCATCTTTACCAAGCCTTCAATATAAGACGCCTCCTACTTTTGAAGTGTTTGCACAATGTTTTGCCACCAACTACTCCCTTGACATTCACCTACTCTTATGCCACACACCTACTTTTATTGTCTTCCGCATGCATAAGACTTCCTTTGCATGAAACTTAATTCGTCCAGCTCCTACTAACTCAAGTCTAACAATCTCTCGGTACAACTATTTGTCCAGATGAGCTCATCAGTCTTGTATAATGCAAGCCTCAGCACCGCTCCATCGTGCAGTTCTTGCATCCATCGCTTAGCTCCCACATCCCATTGTGTAGCTCAATCGTTTAGTAAACGATATCGCACATAGACTATTGCTTAACTATCGTGCCTATTGTTTAGCTCTATTGTTTAGCATCGATGCCTTATCATCTAATGCATTCGCTTATCGCATAGCGTCATCACCCAGTGTCTGTGTCTATCGCACAACGCCCATCGCTTAATATTCTGCCTATTGTGTAGCTCATCTACTCATCATGTAGTGCCATCATGTAGTCTATTGCCCAGTGCCCGAACATCGTCTAGCGTCTACACTCATCGTCTAGTGCCTGCTCAACGCTTAACACTATCGTCTAGTGCTATCGTCTAGTGCTATCGTCCAACATCTACGCTTATCATCTAGCACTCGCACTTATCGTGTAGCTCTATTGTGTAGCACCACCTAAAGCTACACGATCGTCTAGCACATCGCAGAGCTTCGTGCATTTGCTATACGATCGCCTACCTCATCACATAGTATCGCTCATTTGCTATACAATCGCCTACCTCGCCGCTTATTTTCCACATGATCGCCTACCCCACCGCTTATTTGCTACACGATCGCCTACCTCATCGTGTAGCGCCGCTCATTTGCTACACGATCGTCTGCCTAGCGCTTTGCACTTAACATCTCACTCTCTCCGCTCTCGCTCATGCATTCTCAACGCATGGGTGACTTTAGGCAATGCCTTGGCCAATCATGCGTTCAACCTCACAAGTTCACACATGATTTCCCTCGGCTTCATATTATACTTAGCCTTATCTCATGAATTAATACCAAACACATGGTTCCTTTTCACTTCACACTAAGCTAAATTCCACTAGTAGAGGCTTAACTCCAAACTACTTAAATAAAATCTATTCAATACTTAGAAACTTCCTTCTCTCCAACTTAGGATTTAACTTTCACTTAGTTATTTCCTTTAATTATCTGCTTAAGTAGGGAAAATGAAAATATGGGTTTCACATAAAATAAGCATATATATACGCAGTTACCACAAAATATACAGATCCCGAAATCAATACTGTAATTAAGCAATCGTTTCTTTCGAATATCCGTTTTCAATTTCCAATCAACAACGGGGAGATCTATAGGACATACACGAACACATACTTCACCATTCAAGCCCCCCATATAGCTTAGTCAGAATTTCTTCAATTCCGTCGAGCTGCTTCATAAGATTTGCTTAAAACTGAAAGGAAATTACCACTCACCTTGGTAAGGTAGGAATCTTCCTCTCTAGAAGTTCTTTGGTTTCCTCGGGCTCCCTTTTGAACCCTAAATTCTATATTCAACTTTAAGTTCAGATTACTCATAGTTCCACGTCATATTTCGAGATACTTCCTTCTACAAACATGTTCTAAAATGTCTCAAAAAGCTTACCTTAAAAAATTAGCTCATTACTTTTTGTAGTTTGGCCGAAATTCTCAAATCATCAAGACTTACCCAAGCTTACCTGAGAGCTTGACCCTTCTGTCTTTTCTTCACTCTTCAGCCTGATTCCTTGGAGATTCTTCTCTAGCAGCCCTATCTTGAAAACTAAACTCTCTCAACTTTTCGATGGCTCTAGAATCACCTAAAACATAGGAGTATTATGGGAGAACTCCTCATCCCAAGTTGATGCTACTTCTAGATCTCATTGTCCGACAGCATCTCCTCTTGGAACTTCTTGATCAACGCATGGTCTTGCACCAACGCATGCCCTTCATGATCAACACATAGTCTCCTCCAAATCTACCTTTTAACACTCTTCCTAATATTCTTTGAAGAGGATTCGGGTTATGAATTGAAGAAACATCTTGTGGTGATATTTATAGGCCAAAGGAACCGATCCTTCTCATCTTACAAGGCCTCAACCAAGACACCTCCTATTTTGGAGTGTTTGCACCATATTTTGCCACCACCTTCTTCCTTACCATTCACCTACTTCCATGCCATAAACCTACTTGCATGAAGTTGAGTTGTCTTCCTCTTGCATAAATCTTCTTTGCATGAAACTCTATTCGTCCAGCTCTTACTAACTCAAGCTCAACCTCCTCTCTGTTCAACCACTTATCCGGGTGAACTCATCAGCCTTGCATAACGCAAGCCTTAACACCACTTAGAAACTTGGCCTATCGTTTTAGTCCATCGTTCAGCTCTTGCACTTCATGTATAACTCCATCGTCTAATGAATCTCTCACTGTCGCTTAACATCTAGCCCTCTTGCTGTCGTCCATCATCTAGCCCTCTCGCTGTTGCCAATCGTCTAGTGCCTAGCCCATCGCATAGTTCCATCTCTAGTGATCTCTCGCTCTCAATGATCTCACTATCGCGTATCTTTCGCTGATAACGATCTCACTGATGCTCATCGTTCAGCACATAGCCTATCGCATAGCTCCCGTGCCTATCGTATAGCTCCATCGTGTAGTGCTGATGCCATCGTCTAATGCATTACCCATCGTCTAGTGCGTCTGCTTATCGTGTAGCGTCATTGTCCAGCGTTTGCGTCTATTGCGCAATGCCTATCGTCTAGCGCTCTGCCTATCATGTAGTGCTCACACTCATCGTGTAGCGCCATCGTGTAGTGCTATTGTCTAGCGCTATCGTCTAACTTCTATGCTTATTGTCTAGTGATTACACTGATCGTATAGTGTCATCACCTATCATGTAGCTCTATCGTCTAGCGCATCACTTCACATTGTTTAGTGCTGCCTGTAGCAACATGATCGTCTAGTGCAACGCTCAGAGTTGCCCATAGCTATACGATCGTCCACCCCACACCTTGCACTCTAGCTCTCTCGCTCTTGCTCATACAGCCTCAATGCATGAGCAACCTTTGAGCAATGCCTCTTCCCAACGCTTCGGCCAACATGCATCCAAACCTCATAGGCTCCACGCATGGTTGCCCTTGACTTCAATACTTAATTTCTTTCAACCTCTACACTTAGCCTTATCTCATGCGTTAATGCTTCCTAACACCAAACGCATGGTTCCTTTCGACTTCACACTTAGCCAAATTTTCACTAGTTAAGACTCAACTCAAAGCTACTCAAGGAAAATCTATTCCATTTAGAATTTTTTCTTTCTTTTCAACATAGGTTTTAACTTACACTTAGTAATTTCCCATAATTACCTGCTTAAGTAGGAAAATTGAAATCCGGATTTCACAATGCCACCATCCGTCACGGATAATGGAGGTCTCCATCCTCACAGTATCCAAGATTTTGTTATTCTTTTCATGTTATTCTTTTTTTTTTCTTACCTTTACTTTAACTTTTTTTTTAACTTTTCATTGATTTTTTTACTAATTTTTTTTAGTTTTTTTCTTTCTATTTACTTTTTTTTCCTCCATATAATTTTTTAATAATTTTTTTTTTACTTTCTTCTTTTTCATGTCCTTTTTTCTTCTTTTTGTTTTTTGTTTTTTGTTTTTTTTTGCTTCTTTTCTTTTTAACTTTCTTCTCTTTTTTTACATCTTTCTTTTATTTGTTACTTTTTTTTTTCTTTTTCCTTCCTTTTTTTCACTCTTTTTTTTCGAAGTTTTTTTTGTTGCACTTTTGTTACACGTTTTTTTTTAATAACTTTCTCCCTATTTTAATTTTTTTTTTCAAATTTCTTTTCTTTACCGGAGCTCATAACTTGTGTCCCCATTTCATTATCAACAAGAAGCACCATCAAAACAATATTTTGGAGATGAAGCAAAGCCGTCGCACCAGTATTTTTATTTTCTTGTATGAAAATTATTGTTGTTATTTAATACATTTTGGTAAAAATAACTTTGAAGGACTAAATTTAAGATTTATTGAAAGTATGAAGACTAAAATTAGACAATTGAAATTATGAGGACTACAAGTAAACAAACTTCAAAGTATGGAGGATCAAAATGGTATTTTAACCAAAATAATTAATATATAAATATTTTATGCTCTTGACATGAGTGTAAATGCTCGATATTATTTATATTCATATTGGTCACATTATTTTTTTGTCTTTGATGATTTTTTTTTTCAAATATGATGGAAATGTCAATGTCGATCAATGAAAATGTGACATGTCAACTGAAATTCAATATTGTGTATATATGTATAATGGTTTTTTTTTTTTTTTTTTTTCATTTGTTTTCTCAATTGGATCATAAACCTTCAAAAGGTGTTTGGAGTAAAGACTATCCTAAGACTATAATAACCATCTCCTGATACAGTAAATACCAATTAGCTATAGTCAATACTATTTCAAAACCCCCATTTGTTATAGTATTTACTATTTGCTACAGTTTTTACTAATTTACATTCATCATTTTTTTTATTCTTGAATGCAGTGTTTACTGGTTTCTTCTCAATCTAAAATAGTTTATACCTCAAACACATACTATTATAACCCAAACTAAAATAATTTACACCTCAAATACAAACAATTATAACCCAACTATAATAACTAACTCTTTCTCTCAAACAGCCCCTTAAAGTTTCTTGAAATTTCAATTTTATGTCTAAAAATCGCTATATTGTAACTAACAGGTCTTGAACTTTCAATTTTGTATTTGGTAATTGATATATTATATTTTTAAAAATTAGTTGGTAATTGACTTATGAGATACAAAATTGAATTTAAGTCTAATAACATCATAAAATTTCAAATTTACTTTTAGAAGATTGGTGAATTTAAAAACATACATCATATAGGTTAAATATTTATTATATATTAAACTAAAAATTTTAAGATATATTACACATAATAATTGAACGTTTAAGATCTATTAGACACTTCTTAAAATTTAGAACCTAAATGAATATAAAATTAAAAGTTTAAATATATTTTAAAGTTTATGAACTTATTTGAAAAGATTAGATAAAAGAATATGGATTAATTAATTAATTAATTTTTTTTTAAAAAAGTAGAAGGTTTAAACTATTTTTTCTTTTAGGAAATTATCAAATTTATTTTGTATCCGAATGATTTCTTGAATTGCATGGAGAATTTAGCCCATGTAGTTTTTATGGTCTCGAACTATTTTTATTTGTAAGCTAAAACTTAAAAGAAAAAAAAGGAATTGGAATTTCGGCATAATTATCTTTTTAAACGCATTAAATTAATATGGATATAATTATCTAATTAATGGCCTAAACATCTTATTATTCCTAATATAGTCTTAATTCAACCACATACGGATTTTGAATAGGAAAAGAATTTCTAAAAACTTAGGGAAATATTTAGAGTATATATTCTCCCATGCATCACATCTTTTTTCACATTCATTCAGTCTCTTTTCTCTCCATAAATCATACTAACCAAGTTCTTCTACTTTTTGACTTTTTCTCTCTAGTCTCAGCTACTAAGATGGCTGGCGGTGGTTTCCAGCTAAGTCGTAATGAAGGAGACGGGATAAAGAACTATCAAGGAGAGCTCACTTGTTACGTGTTGATAACTTGCATTGTTGCTGCCATGGGCGGGCTAATCTTTGGTTATGACATCAGTATCTACGGTAATTATTTAGCTTCAAATTCCTTTTACTTTTCTCTCTTTGTTTGTTCTCTCTTCCCCTTACTGTCTTCACTCAATTTTTTATTTTTTGCTTTTGTCAATCAGGTGGTGTCACCTCCATGACTCCCTTTTTGCAAGAATTTTTTCCATTTGTTTATCAGAAAGAAGCTTTGGACACTTTTACCAATCAATATTGCAAGTTTGATAGTCTTACTCTTACTATGTTCACTTCTTCTCTTTATTTGGTTGCTCTTATGGCCTCCTTTGTAGCCTCTTGGGTCACCAAAACCTTTGGTCGTAAGAAGTCCATGCTTCTTGGAAGCTTTGTGTTCTTAGTTGGTGCTATCGTTAATGCGGCAGCTATAAACATAGCCATGCTCATTATTGGCTGTATTTGTTTGGGTATTGGGGTTGGATTTTCACTTCAATCTATTCCACTTTATGTTTTAGAGATGGCCCCATATAAATATCGAGGTTCTCTCAATGTTGTTTTTCAACTTTCTATTACAATTGGTATTCTAGTGGCTAATTTTGTCAACTATGGTACTGCTAATATTCATGGTGGATAGGGATGGCGAGTAAGTTTGGGTGGTGCAGTTGTGCCTGCATTGTTCATCACTATCTCAGCTCCATTCCTTCCTGACACTCCAAACTCAATGTTGGAGAGAGGCGAAGTAGAGAAGGCAAAGGCCATGCTTCAATGCATTCGTGGTGTGTCCAAGAAGGATGTAGAGGCAGAATTTCAAGATATTGTGGCGGCGAGTATGGTTGCTAAGCAGTAAAGCATCCTTGGAGGAATTTGAGAGAGAGACAAAATAGGCCATCGTTGGTAATATCAATTTTAATCCCATTTTTCCAGAAATTGACCGGTATCAATGTGGTCATGTTCTATGCTCTTGTGTTGTTCAAGACCATTGGTTTTGGAGACAATGCTTCTCTTCTTTCATCTGTCATTACTGGTGGTATTAATGCTCTGGCGACTTTTGTATTTGTTTATGGCACCGATAAGTGGGGAAGGAGGATCCTTTTCTTACTTTTTTCAGGTGAGTACATTTTTTCTTTAGCATCTTTAAAGTTTTCTTTAATTATTAAACTAATGAATGTTATTTCTTTTTCTTCAAAAGCATTTTCTTCCTTGATTGTATTGATTTTAGTAAAATTGTATTTGTAGGTTTTGGTGGCTGTGTTTATTGCTTGGAAATTTGGAGTTTCTGGTGAGGTAGCTTATCTACCCAAGTGGTATGTGGGTGTCGTGGTGTTGTTCATATGTGTTTATGTTCAAGCCTTTGCATGGTCTTGGGGACCTTTGGGACGGTTGGTTCCAAGTGAAATTTTTCCACTTGAAATCCGATCAGCTGCTCAAAGTGTAACAGTCTCAGTGAACATGTTCTTTACCTTTTTGATTGCTCAAATCTTTCTCACCATGCTTTGCCATATGAAATTTGGGTTGTTCTTCTTCTTTGCTTTTTTTGTAGCGTTGATAACTCTATTCATCTATTTCTTCTGGCCGAAGACAAAAGGTATTCCAATTGAAGACATGTCATGTGTTTGGAGACAACATTGGTTTTGGAGTAGATATATGCCTCAAGAATGTGCTAAAGTCCGTCCCCAAGTTTAGGATTTGAAGTCCAAACCCTTATAACTTGCACTATTGTTTTCCTTCTATAGTATTAGTATTTGTTTACCATGTTAGCTTCTTTTTTTTTTTTTTTTGTTATTTCTAAACTTTTACTCTTGTATATGGTTTTATTCTCATGGAATAAAAATTCTCTTCCAATTTTAATTCCTGTTTTCTCTGTTTTTAATGCCACCCTAAATTGATGGTGTTTTTCAACGGTTGAATAACATAATGCTAAGAAGTAAATTCAAAAACTATTTTGCTTCGTAAATTCTCAAATAGACTTTTATTTATTCAAAATATTTTCTCTCAACAATTGTTCCTTTTTAAATAAAAATAAACTTGACAGTTTGAATAAGATGAAATATAGTCATTTTTTAAAAAAAAATCGAATAAATCAAATTCACCCAAATATCTTCAATATTGATATCAAATTTACAAATTGAATGAGTTAATTAATTAATTAAAAAATGAAATGATTAATCCAATCACTGAAAGACAAGGAAATATCAAGAGAATCTCAAATATAAAGGAGCAAAAAGAGGGGGGAAATAAAGAGAAAAAAAAATCAGTATAGTTTTGTTTAAAATTTGAATATAGAAAAAGGATAAAATCTAATCTATAACAATATATAATGCTACTATTTTTGAAAAACAGTTTGCTTTTTACTAGTTTGTGAAATATTTTATTTACATGATATACCACATGAAATTAATTATAGAAATAATTAAATATTAAATAGTTATAGGTTAGAAACACGGATTTAAAATCTTGACGTTGATAAAATATCGGCATCTTTATTTTATGAAAATGTTGTTGAAAATCTATACTGGAAAAACATTTGGTTTTTCCTTTTGTCTTTTTCAATAGATGGTTACAATGATATTTTAGGTCATTTCACATATAGATTATTAAGAAAGAAAAAAACATTCAGATTAAAAGATAATAAAAAATGAGTTTTTTTTTAAAAAATTCTTCTAAGATGATCAAACATAAGATTTTAAAATCCTAAAAGATTTGATATTTTTACGTTTTTTATTTTATTTTGTGAAATTTTATTTTAATTTAATATAACTAAATATAATATTTTAAAATTTTAAAAAATTTTAACGTGATTATATATATTATTTTTCTCTCTATACATATAGTCTTTTTGTCTCATCAATTTTTTAACATTTTTAAAAATATAAAATATCCTGAACTTTGATATTATTAACGTATTTTATATCATTCAAAAAACCCATACATGTGAAAATTAATGAAAATCTATATTTGAATGGTTTAAATTTATATTATCTCTAATATTTGATTTAATTAAAAGAACTCATACATGAAAATCAATGAAAATCCATATATGGTGTAATTTTGTATTAAAATCATTAAAAAAATGTATATTAAATATGTTAAAATTTTGGCTATCTCTAATATTTGATTAATATTTGATTTAGGATCTAAAATTTATCGTTAAGAAAAAAATCATACACATTAAAAGTAGGATTTTTTTATAAAAAAAACTAAAATCTCATATGCACACTAAAAGAAGGAAAATATCCCCTATTTTTGTGCATACACGTTAAAAATAGGTATTTTTTTTAAAAAAAAAATCTCTCCTATTTTTGTGCATACATGTAAAAAAAACTTGATTATTTCGAATATTTGATTTATATCATTAAAAGCCTCATTCAAGATGAACAACATATTTGATTCGTTTAAAAGTCTGTTATAAAAAAAATATCATTCGTACTGAAAAATTAAAATCCATAGGATTAAATTTTGTTTATCTCTAATATTTGATTGAAGATCCAAAATTTAACATTAAAAAAATAACCATTCACATAAAAAAAAAGGAATTTCTTGAAAAAAAAATTTAGAAAAAAATCTCTACTATCGAGACCCATTTTTTAAAAGAAAAATCACATTTTATATAAAAAAAACCATGTTATTATCTGTTAATATAATTTGATTGGTTTACAAAAATAGAAAAATAAGGAAAAATAGAATTTACCAAGGTAGCCATTTTGGTAGTGTCTAACTCAACTCGACTGAGTTCGAGGTTTTGGAGGTCGTTCACTGAGTTCGTGTTTGCTGTTGATCATGCGGTGTTGCAGTCGTTGTGTTCGAGCATTCGTGTGTTATTGTCTTGGAAATTGAATGAGCGTTCGTGATCGAGGGAGTTTGAAGCATGAGTCTTCAAAGGTATGTATAATCTTTCCCTTGATCTCATTGTTAAGCATGTTGTAATTTCGTATTGTACATGACCTGTAAGTTTCCGTTTTATGACTGTAATTGTTATTGTTCAAATGCGAATGGAATTTGGAACAATCAGTCCATTGTTCTTAGAGATCCTCATGTCCGATTTCCTTCACCATCCTCACGGTACTCAAGAGCATGAGTGAGAGAGGATGCAAGTTAAGAGGGAGAGATTTGGGAGGGAAGGATTAAGAAAGATGGTAGGTGGCAGTTGGAATAAGAAAGGAAAGAATTTTAGGTATTTTTCTTTTGTTGATCTTTTCATGTTATTCTTTCTTTTCCTTACCTTTTCTTGAATTTTTGTTTTTGTTTTTTTTTCCTTTTCAATGGTTTTTTTTACTAATTTTGTTTTTATTTGTTTCCAACTATTTTTTTCTTTCTATTTACTTTTCTTTTTCTCCATATAATTTTTTAATAATTTTTTTTACTTTCTTTTTTTTTTCATGCCTTTTTTTTTCTTCTTTTTGTTTTTTTATTTGCTTCTTTTCTTTTTAACTTTCTTCTCCTCTTTTTTACATATTTATTTTATTTCTTAATTTTATTTCTTTTTCCATCCTTTTTTTCACTATTTTTTGGAAGTTTTTCTGTTTCACTTTTGTTACAGGTTTTTTTTAATAACTTTCTCCCTATTTTTAATTCTTTTTCAAATTATTTTTTTTTACGGAAGCTCATAACTTGTGTTCCGATTTCATTATCAACAAGAAACACCGTCACACCAATATTCACTGCAAGAAAATTGACCTTTTTCGAAGGTAAAAAACATTTAATAGACCTTCGATATATTTTTTTCAAAGGTTATCTCAACCTTTGAAAAGTGGCGAAATAGATCCCGTCGAAAAAACTTTTTCAAAGGTTTACTAACCTTCAAAAAATATTATTTTTCAAAGGTTATATATCTTCGATAATTGTCAAATTATTTATCTATAATTGTCAAATAGTCTTTTCGAAGGTTTTCATTATTATTAAAGGCTTATCATGTTATTTTCAAAATTTTTTAAAACCTTCTTATTTATCAACAATTGTATATCCTTCGAAAATTATTTTACAAAACCTTTTAGCACGTTTATTGACAAATCTCGGAAGGTTGTTTTTACTAATTCATCTACATGTAGTACCCTGAATTACAAAGTATAAGAATAGAATAGAAAAAATAGACAATGACATGGATGGAAGTAAACTTATATGTCATAAAAGTACACCAAAAGGCTATCTAAATTCTATAACATCAAACTATAATTGATCAACTAGAAACAAATTTTTTACGCATCTCTGCCATCATTTTTTGAAATCTATCCTCAAAACGATTTTTTAATTCGCCTATTTGACTCCTAAGTGCTTCTACCTCAACCTCTCTTTGTTGTTCAGATTCTTTTATTTGTTGTTTAGATTCTTGAAGTCGTTGTTCGGACTCATTAAGACGACGCTCAAGATCGCGTATAGTAGACGATGATCTAAACAATTGTGACTATGTTATGCCTATGTATGTGTATTCCTATGGGATCAACTTTCTAGCAATTCCATTGGAAAATAAACACAGAAGACTTCTTTGGCACAACTGCAAATCAAAACCACCAAACAAAGAAATATCCATGGTCATTTGTTAGAAAAGCTTAGCTAAATTCATGGAACTTTGATTGACATAAACAACTTAGTTTCGATCATGGAAAATGAAACCGATTTAAAGATTCAAATTGGACGAGTTGCCTCAAAACTTATCATCTTTTGTCATGATTCCAAACATTTCTGCAGTTTCTCGAATCATGATGCCACTTGTTCCAGTAAAAGCAGGTATTTGACACTCGACAATTGTTGTGATATCAAATGATAAAATAACTATTATGAGAGAGAGAAACAAGAGTATAAAGCTTCATGCTCTTATTGACTCCTAAGATTTCAACATTGACTTCCTTAAAATAACTTGTGGCCGAACACTCTAATGACGGTTATGTGGAAGATATGGCAGGAAAGAAACTCCAGATTTTCTCATGCTTTTTGGTTTTTACTGATGTAAATATATGAAACCTTTTAGGAGGCGTTAGCCGTTAAGGAAGTAAGGAGTGGAGTTGTTTAGTCTGAAAAGTTGTAAAGAATAAGTCATACCATTGGTAATTTTTAATCGTAGGAGCCTACAGTGATAGAAGATTCTACAAATATGACATTAATGGCAAAGCAAAAAATTAGATACGAGAAAAGAATGCCTTACCTCAGATCATGGCACCATGAAGATCTGCAATGAGAAGATTTTGAGCTAACGCATCCGGCCTGCAAAATTTGAAACTCTGATCACCCAATGAAACAGACAATAGACCACTATTACAGGAAGAAAATTAATTTAACAAAAAGGGGCCAAATCAATGTGAAAAAGGAACAGATAAATTTGGGGAAAAAATACAGAATAGGAAAACGATACAACATGGTGCAACCGTTGTTTCATATAGCTTTTCCACATATTGTGCGTTGGCTAAAAGATTTCAAACCTGAAATAGAAAAGTATAATTCATTGTCAAACATAAATGATAGCGACAGCCAAAGAAAACCCATTTCAATGGTTGCTTATGAAGAAGAAAGACAAACTTAAAACTCTATAGAGTGCTATAACATGACTTTGATTTTGACCAATAAGAGTGCTATAATATGACTTTGATTTTGAACAATAACCTTCTTAATTCCCCTTTCAATGAATAAGAATCAACAACTTGATTTTAATTCTAATTTAAGGAGACATTGACACTTTCATCACCACTTTCCTATTCAATACTGTAAGGGGTTTATTTATATAAATATACACACACACGCAAACAAATTATTAAAAAAAAAACACACACATGCATGCACACACATACAAATTATTAAAAAAAAAAAAAAACACGTGTGTGCACACACACAACAAAAATTCATTATCAAACATAAATGACCGTAATTCATTTCAATGACCATTTATCCAGAACAAACGTAACACAAAACAGAGTGCAATAAACATGACTTACCCAAAAACCTTTCGAATTCCATTTTTTATGGACATCAACTACTAAGTGCTAATACTAATTTCAAGATAAATAGACATATTCATCACCATTTTCCAATTCAATCTAATATGGGATAAAATGGGTGAGGAGCTAGTGATGAAAGCTCTCAACCAAGGAGATAAATGGAACTCACTTGTGGAAATCAGGCAAGTCAAATGTTCCATACTTTTTATGTTGCTTCATAGACATATGCCTTTTGGATCTTTTTGAATTGTTCTGCAAAGCTCTCTTACGAGAGCCAATCATTCTAGCACATTTTGGAACAAAGTTATCAAGAAGGATGCAAGCATCAACTTTAAACTCTTTTGACCGCTTAACTAGTTCTTAGCTCGTGATAGATCCTGTCAACCACTCTTCATCTATTATTTGAAACCTGCAGAGGTGAGATTAAAGTTAACCAAGTACATACTACACATAGTTCTTTTTCCTATAACTAGGTTTATGAGACATCGTATATAACATTGTGGCTATGGTCTAGAACACTACTTTTTGGAGACTTCACCACCCAAAGCCAAACTCATAAAACAACAATTTCCCTTTTAGATGTTATTAAGATTATGTTAATTTATCACAGTTTTTTCATCTTTTTTAAGACCACATTTAAGTTCTTAACTGTATCCCAAAAACAAAATTTTAAAAACTACTCTTTTTAGTTTCCAAAATTTGGCTTAGATATTGAAATTGCTTTTGAAAAGCTGGTAGAAAATAAAGAAACATGTGAATGATGTAGTGTTTATGAGATTAATTTTCAAAATACAGAAAACCAAGGACTAAATGGTAAAAGGCCTTTTAAAGTTTCCATTGAGGACAACTTACATCCATAGTTGTTGTGAAACCCGGATTTTCATTTTTTCGACTTAAGCAGATAATTAAGGGATTTAACTAAGTGAAAGTTAAATCCTATGTTGAAGAGAAAGAAATTTCTAAGTGTTGAATGGATTTTCCTTGAGTAGTTTTGAGTTAAGCCTTAATTGATGAAATTTGGTAAGTGTAAGGTCAAAACGGACCCATGCGTTGAGTGTTAGGAGACATTAACGCATAAGATGAGAAGGCAACCATGCGTTTTTAAGGTTGGACACATGGTTGGCCGAAGTATTGGCAAGAGCTGCACATGCATTTTGTATGCGTGAGCAAGAGCAGAAAAAGCAAAATGTTGAGTGCAAGGCGTTGGGCAGATGATCGTGTAGAATTTGAGCAGTGCTACACGATGAGGTAGACAATCGTATAGTAAATGAGCGGCGCTACACGATGAGGTGGGCAATCATGTAGGCGGGCGCTAGATGATCACGTAGCAAGGCGGGGAGCTAAACGATGAGGTAGGCGATCATATAGCAATGCACGGAGCTAAGCGATGCACTAGACGATTGTGAAGATGCACGCAGCGTTAAACGATGCGAAATGATGTGCTAGACAATTGGGCTATACGATAGACAAAGTACTACACGATCAGTGTAAGTATTAGACGATAAACGTAGAAACTGGACAATAGCTCTAGACGATAGCACCAGACAATGGCATTAAGCATTAAGCGATGTGCGAGTGCTAAGCGATTGATTATACGATGGTGCTACGCGATGGGCGTGGGTGCTAAACGATAGACGTGTTGTGTTAGACGATGAACAAACGTGCTACACGATAGGTGGAATACTAAGCGATGGGCGCTACGCGATAGATTCAGACACAGGGCGATAACGCTAAGCGATGAGCGGATGCATTGGGCAATAAGGCTTCAGCGCTAAACGATGGAGGTAAACGATAGGCACGGTAGCTAAGCGATAGGCTATGTGCGAGATCGGTGAGAGCGAGATCGTTGAGAGCGGGATCGTTTCAAAATGACTGAGCTACACGATGGGTGGTGGAGCAAACCGATAGATAAAGGAACTAAGCGATAGAGGGGTGCTGAGGCTTGCGTTACACAAGACTGATGAGCTCATTAGGAAAAATGGATTTATCGACGGAAGTCTAAAACAGAGATAGTAGAAGTTGGATGAATAAATATTCATGCAAAGTGAGTTCTATGCATGAAGAAGACACATCAAATAGGAGGTGGATGAAGCTGGGCATTGGCAAAATAAGAGGAAAACGCCTGGATGTGATGAAAGTAAAAGGTGTCAAGTAAAGGAGAAGGGTGAGATGCCTATAAAAGGAGCAGAACGTTTCACTTTAACCCACAAACCATTTAAGTTCATAAAGATCACTAAGAAATGAGGAAGTAAGAGACATTCGTGCGTCAAACGAAGGAAAAGAGGTGCTGATCGGACGAAAGACAGAACAGAGGTGCTGAAGGAAGCCAAATGTACGGACAGACGTGGGCTAAATTCAAACGAGAAGTTATTCCGGACTACTCGTGCAAATTAGGTGATTTTTGGACCAAAGGTTTTTAAATTGAATGTAGATTTGGTATGAGGGCTGCCTAAATGAAATTCTAACTCTAAGGTTGTCAAATTCAAGGAAAACCGAGAGATACTCACCAGTGGGGAAACAGTCGGGCCAAAGGGAGTGAACTCGAGACTCTGAACTATCGCCAAGGAATTTCAAGGCGAAACTCTAAGGGTCCAGCAGAAGAGTAAGGGAAATCGGGTGAACTGGGAGGAAAAAGAAATCTCAACGGGTCACTATGAGTGGTTTCTTCTTTTACTCTTTTAAGCATATTTAGAATTAATATGTTGTGGTTTATGAGTAAATGCTTATGTTATGAGTGAATAGAAGGTTGGGATGGTCAGAAGGTCTATGGACCTAGAACCTGAGCCCAAAATAAATCCTTACAGGATGGTCAGAGGACCGAAGAGTCTAGTTTCTGAGCCTGTGGGAAGAAAAAACCTTGAATGGGATGGTCAGAGGGCCGATAGGCCTAGCTTTTGAGCCCATGAAAGGGAGAACTATATGCACATAGGTTAACGAATGCTTATAGATGTGAATTATTAACTATCTACCATGTGTGTAGGTAGGTTGTGAAGAAACTTCATTCAATGATGAAGGTTTACATTGTAACCTTATGATATAATGTTTATAAGTTGAAAGAGACTTGTATGTATGATTCCACTCACTGAGCTTTGTGAAGCTCATTCTGTTATTTTATGTTTTTCTTCCCCGGTAGCAAAAGGTGAGGAGTTCCAGGATGTTGCAATGCTCAAGGTCTGCCACAAGCTACAGTCACACTTCTAGGGTTTTAAAAGTGGTTATTGTAAACTTTGTAGTTAAATCTTAGAATTGTATAAGCACTACATTGCTGTAATAAAATGGGCCTACTTAATCAATTGTTGTTTATCTCCTTTACTTAAAGTTTACTGCGTGTAGTAAAGAGGTTCAGATGGACAGTAGGTATCACAAAAGGGTGGTATTTGCGGTCCCTCACGCCTCTCCTCGGGCTCAAGAGTGTGGGCTCGGGGCGGAGTGTGACAACTTGGTATCAGAGTATAGGTTTTTGTAAAACCTGAGAGAAGGTTGAGTATAAAGTTTGAGTTGATTCCAACTTGGTATCAGAGCATAAGTTTCCGGGAAAGTTGAAGAGTTAGTTGATACTAGTTTAGTATCAAAGCATAAATTCTTGGAAACCGAAGGGTTAAGTTTAGAAAACCTGAGGTTTGATTCAGTAAAACCAGAGCGAAGTGTCGTAGAGTAAAGGTTTAAAGAGAAATCTAAGAATTAGTCAAATAGACTAAGAGGAATAGTGGAAGTTGCAGGACCTAGCAGGCAACCGGAGCTGGAACTCAGAACGCTACCTAAAGATCTACCGAGGAAGGTAAGTATGAATTTAAGTTATTCTCATTTAGAGTTTGAGATTGAAAAGTTATTTTAGATAGTTTAGTTCAATGACTAGCTAAGCGAAGGCAAGAGAGGTATCATTGACAAACTAAGGAGTTAATATCAGAGTAGCACAGTGGAAGCAGTAATAGACAAGGTTATAAGAGTTTGCAATAGAGGGTGTTATGAAACCTTAAAACAAGAGTTGGTTCGAGTAAATTTCAAGGACAGAATTTTCTTAAGGGAGAAGTAAATGTGAAACCCGGATGTCCATTTTTCTGACTTAAGCAAATAACTAAGGGATTTAACTAAGTGAAAGTTAAATCCTATGTTGAAGAGAAGGAAATTTCTAAGTGTTGAATAGATTTTCCTTGAGTAGTTTTGAGTTAAGCCTTAATTGGTGAAATTTGGTAAGTGTAAGGCAAAAAAGGACCCATGCGTTGAGTTTTAGGAGACATTAATGCATAAGATGAGAAGGCAACCATGCATTTGTAAGGTTGGACGCATGATTGGCCGAAGTATTGGCAAGATCCAAGTGTACGGACAGACGCAGGCTAAATTCAAATGAGAAGTTATTTCAAAGTACTCGTGCAAATCAGGTGATTTTTAGACCAAAAGTTTTTAAATTGTATGTAGATTTGGTGTGAGGGCTGCCTTGATGAAATTCTAACTCTAAGGCTGTAAAATTCAAGGAAAACCAATAGGTGCTCACTAGTGGGGAAACAGTCGGGCTAGAGGGAATGAACTCGAGACCAACTATCGCCAAGGAATTTCAAGGCGAAACTCTAAGGGTCCAGCAGGAGAGTAAGGGAAATCGGGTGAACTGGGAGGAAAAAGAAATCTCGACGGGTCACTATGAGTGGTTTCTTCTTTTACTCTTTTAAGCATATTTAGAATTAATATGTTGTGGTTTATGAGTAAATGCTTATTTTATGAGATGAATAGATGGTTGGGATGGTCAGGGTGTAACGACCCGATCCCCTAGGACATAAGTTAGGCCATTACTAAATACATGCATGCATGGAACTTAAAACAACACTCTTTTATGGTGAAATAAATGCTAAATAAATAAGGTAAGTGCAAAAAGCTTTCATTAAATTCAAATATTAAAAACAACAATAGGATACCTATAAATCATAAATGATAATAAATAAGTCTGAAAACGATTCTTAATAGTAAGTTTCAAACATCAAAACTGAAAGTTAAGAAAAACATGAAAAGAAATCTAAATCTCATGAGAAGAAGCATAAAACTAGTCCTAGTGGCTCGATCACGAATTCTGCTTGTCCATCGCCGGTGCATCTCTACCCTTACCTGAAACAACAACATGAGAAAGAATGAGTATAAAATACTCAGTAAGTAACCTCACTACTGGGGTCAGGTTAGGCATCTATGTTCTCTAGATGCCTTCCTCTGGTGGAACATATAAACTGTCCTAGTCTTCATGGGACACATACATACATGAAAAACTGAGTTCTATCCTACTGTAGCTAAATATGCCTACTACCTCTGGTGAATCCCGAAGGAAACATAATCTGGTGAATCCTGAAGGAAACACAAACTGGTGAATCCCGAAGGAAACACAAACTGGTGAATCTCGAAGGAAACACAATATCTGGTGAATCCCGAAGGAAACACAAACTGGTGAATCCCGAAGGAAACAAAAACTGGTGAATCCCGAAGGAAACACAATATCTGGTGAATCCCGAAGGAATCCCGAAGGAAACACAAACTGGTGAATCTCGAAGGAATCACAAACTGGTGAATCCCGAAGGAATCACAAACTGGTGAATCACGAAGGAAACACAATATCTAATGGGCATTCTAACTAATCAGTAAAATCACTATCACAATCTCGACATCACAATCTCAACAAGGTTCTATATCATACATATACATCTCATCATCATGATTCTACAATATACATATAAATTTCTTCATCATAGCTTTATATGTATGCATCTCATCCTCCTCAAATTCAGTAGAATCTCCAATAAAAATAATATACTCAAATCATACTAGTATTCAAACTTCTCTATGTGCAACTAGCCTTTCAAACTCTCATATCAGCAAGGCATACATAAACATCAAACTATCAATATATCCTTTGTAAATCATATTTGTCAATTCCTAACTCCAGTCATTTCAAACCTCAGTCAATGAAGGCAGACATAAATATCATGCTAACTAATAATCCTCAATAAATCATAATTATCATTGTCGGGCACTAGGGCATAGTAGTAAGATTACTTACCTCAACTTGGTAAAAAAACGCAAAACAAAATCTCCTTGGAAATTCTTTAGCGCACTTGAATCAACCTAAAGTTGTGGCTTGGTCCAAGACAAATTCCAATACTCGATTTAATTAGCCAATCTGATCATAAATTAAATCCAAAATCAATAACTTAATTTTCCCACATTACTCTCAATCCAAAAGAATAACCATCCAACAACTTACAAAACTTACCGATCTTCACCAATTTTCTGCAAAACAAAATGGTATCTTGCTTGATGGTCAATGTCTCAAAACTTTCAAACCTTGAATCTAAGTTTCAAACCAAAGAGAGGTTACTAATTTAACCCAAAATCAAGGGGGTGAACTTTACCTCCCAAATTATAAGGAAAAATAAGTCTTACCCAAGGTTTTCTCAAAATTCCGGCAAAGATCGGGGCAATGGTGGCCGATGGCACGTCGACTTGCGGCTGCCATAGATAGGCAGCGTGTATTGCTATCGGACGACATAAATTGTTTAGGCTAGCGGCTGGTAGTGAGGGTCTTGCATGAGGAGGGTTTGCGAGAGTAGGAGAGAAGGGAATTTCTAGTTTACAGATTTTATTCAGCAGCGATTATGAACAAACCAAAGCTTCAAACAACGATCCAACCGTTCAAAATGAAACTCTATATGTCTCGAATAGACCAAATTTGAGCACGATCCAACGGTTCAAACTCTGGCAATTGATAATTTTGTGGAAGCTGTCGCTGAAAAACCGAATTGCTTTCTCCCCCAATTTTTGACCTCTTTTCACTCTCATTTAATTTCGAAAAAATCTCAATTCTTTTTTTTTTCCAAATTTTGAAAAGATAAATAAAATATTTTATCATATATCTCCAAAATCTCCAAAGATTCTATTAAATTTAGAAATCAATTAACTTTTCAAATTATCTTAATTTAGGCTTCAAAAATTAAAGGGCATAAGATCCATCAATTTGATAAAAATTAAATCCTTTCAAATATTTAAATCAATTCAAAACCAATGAAATTAATTATCTCTTTTAATTTTTTTTTTAAGTTGGCCCTAAAATCCAAAACCAAAGGAAGGCAAAATTCAATATTTTCAAGATAATCAGTTCGAATATCTAATCAATTAAATTCAATTTAACCAATAAAATTTTTTCAATTATTTCAATTTAACCCCAATTTTCCAAATGAAAGGGAAATTTAAACTCAATAATTTTAGATAATTAACTTAAATTTTCTTGAAATTTGGGATGTTACATTCTTCCCTCCTTAAGAAACTTTCGCCCTCAAAAGTTCAAGTCCTTAAAGGCTTTTGATACTTAGTTCTTATCTCATCCTCATGTTTCCAAATTGCTTCTTCATACCGATAATTCTACCAAAGAACTTTTAATTAGCACTAACTCCACGTTTCAAAAAGTCTTCACCTCCTACCATGAATTGTATAACTTCTCTGAGATAATATCATGTTACTCTTTAATCTTAAAATAAACACAGAACACCATTTAGACCCTCCTATGCACGAGTCTGAAAATCTCACTTAAATGAGGCTCTTGAAGTCCCCGTAAAAATACATCACCATAACCTCGTAATAGCTGTAACCATGACTTAATGTCAGTTTCTAAGATAAAGAACTTCATGATTGCATACATCTATATTGAGAATGTTCACACTCCATAGAGTGGGTCACCTCACTGTCCATGCAACAGAAAATATATCTCTCATGGCATCTCAAGTCCAGGATTCAAATTTTGGATTTGGCATCTAATTACCCCGTTAATCCTCTGCAACCGAGATACGCTATCATATTCAATTTGTAATAGTTGATACAAAGTCGTGTGAATCATCTTTCTTTCCTAATAAACAAAGCTGATGTGCTCCAAGGCAAAACATTAAGGCACATATGAAACACTTTGCTAAATGGATCTTGTATAAGTGACTTAGGCTATTCCAACTCTGCTAGAGTACTTCTATGAGGAGCCTTAAGGATAGAAGTTGCTCTCAACTCAAGTTCATCTCTAGTGCTAGGGGTCACTCTGGGAGATCAAATTTACTCAACCTTAATACTCATATAGCTTATTTCTTACTTGGAGCTAGATTACTTTCACCTTCAAATAAAATCGATGGCTTCATTAATTCCTTGTTCTAGATATTCGTGTCCACAATCAAAACCTCTAGATCTTGCTAATACCTTTCAACGTCTTCCCCCTCTTTAACGAGGCCTTACCCCTTCCATTTCCATAGTTTCTAGCAACTATTGCTACTAAACATCCTTTCATAAAACATTATTTCCTCCGATTCCACTATAATTTGAAGAAGATTGCTAAGCACTATACACTAGCTTAACCAAATTCTCATGCTAAAATTGAGTTCCATGACCAATAGCTTAGGTAGGATATCCATTCAATCAACAAAAACTAAGATCCATAGTTCCAAATAGTAATGAGATTGTTCATACCAACTCTAAAGGTTCGTAAACACATATTTCCTATCTTGGACACCAAACCAAACCTTTGTTCTTAATCTCAAAACATCAATTCCCCTTACCTTCTTAATCTCAAAATATTTCTCAAATCCTTTCATCTTCCCTTACCTTTTCCAAGACCAATAAATCCAAGATGCTCTATTTCACTTTCCTAGTGAAATATATCTGTACCAAAACATGTGACTATTCGAATCCCTTTTCACAATCTACAATTCAACAACCTAAGCAAGCTATATATTTATATATATATATATTTATATATATATATATATATATATATCTTCGAATAATGCCTACTGCAGTCCAAGGTTCCAAATAGTAATAAGAGATTCCTCCTTTACACTAAAACCAACGCCTTATATCTACCCATATCATGTTTTAAAATCCAAAACATACTTAACTACTTGGGAGTTAGATCTTGAACACATTAATTTCCATTTATCTTCCCAAATAAATAAAACCTTTCCTTAAATACTTTTATTTTTCTTCATATTTATCCTTGCTTAACCCAACAACTTAAAGGTGCACTTTTCACTTTCAGAGTGAAACATAATCCCTAAATCAAGACATATGACCCTTTATACCCTTTTCCATAAGTCTAAAATTCCATTCCAAACTTAGAACTATAGTAGAATATCCCCACAAGATCACATTGCTTTTAAACTTCAAAACATTTATCCTTCCTCTTGGTATGGTTAATTAAACTTGAACCTTTTCATTGCAACAAACACATAGTTTAAACCCAAACACCTTAAGAATTTTCAATCCAATAACTCGTTTTCTCCCATCTAAAGGCAACTATAAATTCAACCATCTTGACATTCCTTGACCAATTCATTTTACCTAGGTCTTGTAAAGAGTTCCTCATACTATCGCTTTATGATCCATCTAGTAATTCTTCTTCCTTTTAGGCATGTTACATAAAGAACCAAAACACCATACATTACTCGCTCCACCAACTTGATACCATGAAAGTGATCATGACCTATTAATCCTTTCAAATTTTTTCTTGGAACATTTTGACTTTAATATAATCCTTAATAAAATTTATAGTCTCTTCTTCACCTCTTTCTTATCTTATAAAGAAACTTTAATTTCGTAACTAAGAATGTGTGCCTTGTGATAAAGTTCCTTGTAGCACCACTAGTTTTATTCTTGTAATGCAAAACTTAATACTATTCCCCAGTAAATTTCCAATTCACTTACCTTATTTTATAGCTTAACCAAATACATCCATTTTTTTCTTTCATGTCATAAGTGCATAACAATTCATAGTTCTATCCAGTTTCAATATCCCTGAATAGAAATATATGTCCGTTTCTAACAGTCCTTCCATGAATTAAACTAACGTCAAATGGCCTTATTATAATTCTTCTTTCTTTCTATAATACCAAAACAAAATAGCCATCTCATACTAACTTCTTTCAGGTCGTTAAACTAGCAATAACAATCAATCAATACATAAAACTTAGACATGAAGACTTTTAAACACATCTTCCATAAAACATTTAATGAAAGAACATACCTGGCGAGGACGAAGGATCTGTGAATTGTCATAAGGGACACAAAATCAAGACTTACATCATAAGTCAGTCTACAGAATCTAAAACTTAGGCTCTAATACCAACTATAACGACCTGACCCCCTAGGACTTAAGTTAGGCTATTACTAAATATATGCAGAACTTAAAACGACACTCTTTTATAGTGTAATAAATGATAAATAAATCTGATCAAAATAAACGAATCTAAGTTTCAAACCAAAGAAAGGTTACTAATTTAACCCAAAATCAAAGGGGTGAACTTCACCTCCCAAATTATAAGGAAAAATAAGTCTTACCCAAGGTTTTCCTCAAAATTCCGGCAAAGATCGGGCAATGGCGACCGATGGCGCATCGACTTGTGGCTGCCATAGATAGGCAGTGTGTGTTGCTGTCAGACGGCATAAATTGTTTAGGCTAGCGTGTGGTAGTGAGGGTCTTGCATGAAGAGGGTTTGAGAGAGTGGGAGAGAAGGGGAATTTCTAGTTTACAGATTTTATTCAGCAGCGATTACGAACAAACCAGGGCTTCAAAAAATAATCCAACCGTTCAAAATGAAACTCTATATGTCTCGAACAGACTGACTAAATTTGAGTATGATCCAACGGTTCAAACTCTGGAAATTGAAAATTTTGTAGAAGCTATCACTGAAAAACCGAATTACTTTCTCCCCTATTTATTACCTCTTTTCACTCTTATTTAATTTCGAAAAAATCTCAATTCTTTTATTTTTTTTTAAATTTTGAAAAGATAAATAAAATATTTTATCACATATCTCTAAAATCTCCAAAGATTCTATTAAATTTAGAAATCAATTAACTTTTCAAATTATCTTAATTTAGGCTTCAAAAACCAAAATTAAAGGGCATAAGATCGATCAATTTGATACAAATTAAATCCTTCCAAATATTTAAATCAATTCAAAACTACATGAAATTAATTATCTCTTTTAATTGTTTTTTAAGTTGGCCCTAAAATCCAAAATCAAAGGGAAGCAAAATTCAATATTTCAAGATAATCAGTTCGAATATCTAATCAATTAAATTCAATTTAACCAATAATATTTTTTGAATTATTTCAATTTAACCCCAATTTTCCAAATGAAAGGGAAATTTAAAGTCAATAATTTTAGATAATTAACTTAAATTTTTCTAAAATTTGGGATGTTACACAGGGGGTCTATGGACCTAGAACATGAACCCAAAATAAATCCTTACAGAATGGTCAGGGGACCGAAGAGTCTAGTTCCTAGCTTATGAGCCCATGAAAGGGATAACTATGTGCACATAAGTTAACGAATGCTTATAGATGTGAATTGTTAACAATCTACCGTATGTGTAGCTAGGTTGTGAAAAAGCTTCATTCAATGATGAAGGTTTGCATTGTAACCTTATGATATAATGTTTATAAGTTGAAAGAGGCTTGTATGTATGATCCCACTCATTGAGCTTTGTGAAGCTCATTTTGTTATTTCATGTTTTTCTTTCCAGGTAGCGAAAGGTGAGGAGTTCTAAGGTGCTGTTATGGTCAAGGTCTGCCACAAGCCACAGTCACACTTCCAGGGTTTTAAGAGTAGTTGTTGAAAACTTTGTAGTTAAGTCTTGGAATTGTATAAGCATTACATTACTTTAATAAAATGGGCCTACTTAATCAATTTTTGTTTATCTCCTTGGCTTAAAATTTACTGCGTGTAGTAAAGAGGTTCAGATGGACAGTATGTATCACAAAATGGTGGTATTTGTGATCCCTCACGCTTCTCCTCGGGCTCAGAAGTGCGGGCTCGGGACGGGGTGTGACAATTGTGGCCATAAATTTTTCATTCACAGCAGTCGAGAGGGTGAAATATATAGGATCACATTCATTCACATCTGCATATGAAAGAAATCGACTAACCATAAGCAAACTGAAATCAAACTGCTTTCCCCACCAAATGAAAATATTAAAAACCAAATGTATAATGAGGGGACCTTTAATATTGCTTTGATCTCATAACCTCTCCAGAGTCTGATAGTGGTGCAACTCTTGTCCTAAACTTCCAGTTCTTCAACTCTTCTGAATTCTCTAAGATAAATTGGCATAGCTGTTTCTTCCCAACATTCAAGTCATCAAGCAAGGTGTTAGACTACGTTTTTGGCTCAGTAATTAAGAGAACATTTTGTGGTAAATACAACCAAACATAGAGCTGCATAATGAGATTTCTAAGACATCTTGATACCATGTTATCTGGTTTCTAATACAACCATACAAGGGGTATCCATCTTCCATTTCTTGTCAATTTAAGTTTATACTTTTGAGCAATTTTATTAATAGTTTATCGGCATCTTGATACAATTTATCTAGTTTATATGAAATAATTTTCATTTTTTTCCTCACAGTTCAAGTTGGGGTTTATATAACTTGTAATTCTGAAACATGATGAAAAGTTAGTGAAAACTAGTTCACTTATTATCAATTTATGACTTTTACATGTCTTTATTGCAACAAATAAGCATCTTAATTCGCCATAATGACAAACCTTGAAGCCTCCAAGCCACAAAAGAGGAAGAAAGGCTAGGTGGACATCTTGGTTAATTTTCAATGGATCATAGTTATTTTGTAGTTCTTCCAATCTCATTTAGTTTTTACTTCATCCAATATCTTGGTGACAGACGATCGGAGAGGAAGTCCTACAAGCAGCGGCAGATTGAACATGAAGAAAATGTCCAGAAAGTTGTCGAACGCCTCAAACGGAGAAATCCTTCGAAGGATGGCCTCGTCTGCACTGCTCGCAAGCCTTGGCTTGTGGTGGGAATGCGAAATGTTGACTACAAACGAACACGCCACTTTGAGGTTAATCTATCGGCTTTTCGAAACATACTTGACATTGCACGAGCACGCCTCTTCATTCGTCTGTACATTAGTACCTGTAGATGGAATTGAAGCTTTAAAATCTAGTTGTTGTAATAAAGCAACATAATGAGAAGCTGGAATGGAGAAAAACCAGACGAACCAAGATAGATCTCCCCGAAGTAGCCGCTACCGATCTTTCGGCCAAGGCGAAACTTATTGCCAATGCGAGGTTCCATCCGGGAAGGAAAAAGAAGAAAGAGAAGTGTAGAAATGGAAGATGATTAGGAGAAGTTGAACATGGAATCGAGGGAATCGAAGGCGAAGAATTCAAAATTCAGCGCCATGTCAACGCTGAGAAGAGGAATAAGAGGTTCATCCATTAAGAAAGAAATGATAGAAAGCGAGAAATTACAATTAGTGATCTAGGGTAGGGCAAGGCAGAAATTTTGGTTATCATTTCAGAATAAAAATAAATAAATATCACTTGCGCATAACCTATCATTTAGCTACCACGCTGATCATTTACCTCTATCGTTAGCACTGATGCCTTATCATCTAACGCATCTGCCTATCATTTAACGTCATCACCCAACGCCGATCGCTTAGTATTATGCCTATCGTGTAGCCCTTTGCTCATCGTTTAGTGTAGCACGGCTATCATCTAGCGCTATCGTTCAGCTTCTACGCTTATTGTCTAGCGCTTTCATTGATTGTGTAGTACTTTTCCTATTGTATAACCCGATCGTCTAATGCGTCACTCCTCATTATTTAATGCTGCGCACATCTTCACGATCGTTTAACGCATCCACCTATCGCTTAACGTCATCGTCCAGCGTTTGCATCTATCGCCCAACGCCTATCGCTTAGTATTCTGCCTATCATGTAGCGCGTCTGCTCATCGTTTAGCACAGCACGGTTATCGTCTAGAACTATCGTTCAACTTCCACACTGATCATCTAGCACTTTCACTGATCGTGCAGTACTTTGCCTATCGTATAGGCCGATCGTCTAGCATGTCACTCCTCATCGTTTAATGTCGCGCACATCTCCACGATCGTCTAACGCATTCGCCTATCGCTTAACATCATCGCCCAGCACCTGCATCTATCGCCCAACGGCCATCGCTTAGTATTCCGCCTATCGTATAGCGTGTCTGCTCATCGTTTAGTGCAGCATGACTATCGTCTAGCACTATCGTCCAGCTTCTATGCTTATCGTCTAGCATTTTCACTGATCATGCAGTACTTTGCCTATCGTATAGCCTAATCGTCTAGCGCATCACTCCTCATCGTTTAATGCCACGCGTATCTTCATGATCGTCTAACGCATATTCACGATTCTAACCTTTCTCAAAAGTTTTTATTAATCTTCATTAAAATGTGCATATTTTTCAAAGGACTTATCAAAGCCTGTGATAAATGTATGTCTTTCTCAAAGGTTTTTATTACCCTTTGATAAAATCTACATATTTCTCAAAGGGTTTTTCAAAACCTCCACTCAAACATCATCGTCGTCATTGTTGCTTAAAGTGGGTCTTGCTGCTGCAAATCTATTCAATTCGTAAATCTATGCAGGAGGAAGGAAGATATTGTGTCGTCGGAGCTTATGATCCACAGTGCTATATATACCACCGGCGTTGAGTATACCACCATCCGTCACGGATAATGGAGGTCTCCATCCTCACAGTACTCAAGAGTATGAGTGAGAGAGGGAATAAGTTAAGAGGGAGAGATTTGGGAGGGAAGGATTAAGAAAGATGATAGGTGGCAGTTGGAATAAGAAATGAAAGAGTTTTAGGTTTTTTTCTTTTGTTATTCTTTTCATGTTATTCTTTCTTTTCCTTACCTTTTTGTTAACTTTCATTTTTAACTTTTCAATGATTTTTTTTTACTAATTTTTTTATTTGTTTTCAACTCTTTTTTGTCTTTCTATTTACTTTTGTTTTTCTCCACATATATTTTTTTAATTTTTTTACTTTTTTTTTTTTCATGCCTTTTTTTCTTTTTTTTTTTTTGTTCGCACTAGATTTCAAGAGAAATTTATTTCGTGGAACTTGAACTTTGTATTCGTATTAATTTTGTGGAAAGTGAGTACAATCTCTAATACATAATATTTTGATGCTTTCAAAATAAACTATAGTTCAAGTTCCATGAAATCCAAGAAGATCAACAAGCCTAAAGGCCAATCATCCAAGAAGATCAACTAGCCTAAAGGCCGATCGTCCAAGGAGATGAACGAGCCCAAAGGCCGATCATCGAAGAAGATCAACAAGTCCAAAGGCCAATCATCCAAGAAGATAAGTCCAAAGGCTAATCATTCAAAAAGATAAACCAGCTTAAAGACTATATTTTATTTTGAAAGCATTAAAATATTATACATTAGTGATTGTATTCACTTTCCACAAAATTAATACAAATACAATGTTCAAGTTCCACTAAATAAATTTCTCTTGAAATTTCATGCGAACAATATATATATATATATATATCGGGGCGGAGTCAAGGATAATCTCCTTGTCCCCACCCCGTCCGTGGTTCAGGGACCCGTTTTGGGTCTCTGATTTGACCTCACGGTGATTTTTGCCAACCTTAGATTTAAGCCTAATTTGATCAAATTAAGGCTATTTTTTTACTGTAGCCCAAATAAAAATATCAAATTGGACAAATTAATTTTATTTAATTCAACACTCAAGAAGAAAACATGTGGCATCATCGAAAGTCGCCAATTTATTTCTTAAACTTCAACTTTGGACACATGTTAACTTGTAATTGGTCCCAAATTTGATGATTTCGTCAATAATTTGACAAATGACATGGTAATTTGTGATTGGCCCAAAATTTCTCATTCAACCAACGCCTCTTTTTGAAATTCATACACGTCTATATAGTGGGTGAATCTCGAAAAAGATAATATAAAATCAAAGTATAATTTTGACTTCTTTTGATGTGTCATCTTGATCAAAATATAAGAATTTAGCTCAAAATTTTGATTTGAAATTTGTTTGCTTGACACAGTTTACGCCAAGTAAACAAATGATGAATTTTAGTCATTGACTTTCTTATTTGGGAGTAAACTTTAATTTGAATTATAGTAGAATTTATGCTTCATTTTAATTGCAAATTGAAGTTTGAATAGTATCCAAAATTCTACCAATCTTTTTTTTTTTTTTTTTTGCTACTTTGGAATATAGTCAATTATTGATGCAAATTTTAAGTAGAATTTGACTTCGCTCTTCTATTTACTTAGACTTCAATTTGAAAAGTTCTTAGAGTGTGCCGATATTTTTTATTTGATTTATTTTGAATTCGGATTTGAATTTGGAATGAATTTAGAATATATTTGAGTTCAATCTTCCTCAAAATTAATTTATACCCAAATTTTAATTTGAACTTGGTATATTAAGAGAAATATCAAGAGAAACTCAAATATAAAAAGGAGCAAAAAGAGGGGGAAATAAAGAGAAACTAGATCATTTTTGGTTTAAATTTAATCTTTAAAATTAAGAGGCTAATCAAAGCAACCAAATTTTTTTAAATAATAAATAATTATCATGAAAATTTATAATTAAGTTCCATTTTTAAACTTTATGTAACAGGTGCATATTGTAAAATGACAATGTTGATGGACATTTCTGAAAAAATTATAAAAAACAAAAAATTCAAAATATAAGATCCTGTTTTTGGTAACCATTTGATTATTTTTATGTTTTGTTTTTAAAAACTTAACTTATAGACACTAGTTCCACCTCCTATGTCTTTCTTTGTTACCTTCTTTTTATCATTGCTTTAAAAACCAGTCCAAATTTTGAAAAATAGAAAAAGTAGTTTTTAAAAACTTGTGTTCTATTTTTGGAATGGCTAATAATTTAACCTTTATATTTAACAAATATGCAAATCATGGTAAGAAATGAGGAGAAAATAGACTTAATTTTCAAAAACCAAAAATAAAAAATGAAATGATCACCAAACGGGGTTAAATAATTCTATAATTTTTAAACGAGTTAACATGTCTCTTTTTTATAAGGAAGTTAATACGTCTTCCATTTCATTAATGATTGTTCGCACGAGGTTTCCGGAAAAACTTGGTTCGTGAAATTTGAACTTTTGTATGTGTATTAATTTAGTATAGTGAGTATAATCTGTAATACAAGATCCTCTGATGCTTTCAAAATAAACTTTAATTTTTGGGCTTGTTGATCAGATGATCGGCCTTTGGACTTGTTGATCTTATTGGATGATCAGTATTTGGGCTTGTTGATCTTCTTAGATGATCGACCTTTTGGGCTTGATGATCTTTTTGGATGATTAGCCTTTGGCTTGTTGATCTTCTTGGGTGATCAGCCTTTAGGCTTGATGATCTTCTTGGATGATTAGCCTTTGGGATTGATGATCTTTTTGAATGATCAACCTTTGGGCTTGTTGATCTCCTTGGAGGATCAGTGCTCGCACGTGGCTTTTGGAGAAATATATTTCATGGAGTTGTACTTGTATTAATGTAGATTTTATGTGGATGTGGTTTGATCTCTAGTACTTAATCCTTTGATTCTCTCTTGGTGGAATGTTGCTTGATGTATGGAAGTGGAGTGGGTGGATATTCTTGAAGTTTGAGTCTTGAACGAATGCTTGTATCTCCAAAGGACTTCAATGTTCAAGTGTGGTCAGCTTCGAGAGTCAAGGAGTCTTTTGATTGTAGAGAATTCCCTCTAAACTCTTTGAATTGTAGAATTTCTGACCTCTGCAAATGAGAAGAGCTCCTCTATTTAGTTTTCAGGTGGGCTTCGGCTTTGTTGGTCCATAGACCTGGCCCTTGGACCCAAATAATTGAATTTGGGTAGGGTTGGCAACAGGGCGGGGCAGGGCCAAGATGTACTCCTCGTCTCCATCCTTGCCGGGATTTTTAATCCCCGTCCCCGCCCCATTCCCCATTTTGTGGAGTCGTGGTCAAGGTCAGAGAATCCCCATTCGAAAATTAGATCCCAACAGAGAAAAAAATTCCTGCCCATTGGTTTTTCTTTTTAATTTTTTTTATTTAAAATCAATAATTTTTTGTATTTCTATTGAAATGATACGCCTTTTAAGTAACAAGTTAGTATTATTATTGTTTTATTTATTTAATTTAATAATAAAAAATATTTTAACATTACTTTATTTTAAAATTTAATAAAAAGTTAAAGTTAATTATATTATGAAATTTTTTTAAAAGAATTAAAAAAAAATAAAAATAGTAGCTTTGTGTGTGTATATATATATATATATTCAGGACGGGGCGGGGATATGCTCTCTGTCACCGATTCGGGGACCCGTTTTGGGTTCCAGGTTTGACACTGTCCCTGATCAAACCTGGGATTCCCTGTCTCGATCGGGGCAGGTACCCGTGGGGACCCAACCCCATGGGGATTTTTGCCAACCCTAGTTTTGGGCCTAATTTCACAATTAGGTCAAATTAAGGCTATTTTTTTTTTGTTCAATTAAACTGTAGCCCAAATAAAAATATCAAATTGGACTAAATTAATTTTATTCAATTCAACAGTCATGAAGAAAACACATGGCATCATCTAAACTGGCCAATTTATTTTGAACTTCAACTTGGGACACATGCCAACATCTAATTGGTCCCAAATTTGATGATTTCGTCATTAATTTGAGAAATGACGTGGCAATTTGTGAGTGGCTCAAAATTTTGTCATTCAACAAATGCTTTTTTTTTTTTTTTTAGATTCATGCACGCTATACAATGGGTGAATCTCGAAATAGATAATATAAAATCAAAATATAATTTTGACTTCTTTTAATGTGTCATCTTGATCAAAATATAAGAATTTAGCCCAAAATTTTGATTTGAAATTTGCTTGCTTGACACATTTTAGGCTAGGTAAACAAAAGATGAATTTTAGTCATCAACTTTCTTACTTGGGAGTAAACTTTAAATTGAATTACAGTAGAATTTATGCTTCATTTTAATTGCAAATTGAAGTTTGAATAGTATCCCAAATTCTACCAATCTTTTTTTTTTTTTTTGGCTGCTTTGGAATATAGTCCATTAATGATGCAAATTTTAAGTAGAATTTGACTTCGCACTTCTTTTTACTTCGACTTTGATTTGAGAAGTGCTTAGCTGTGAAACCCGGATTTCTATTTTCCTTACTTAAGCAAGTGATAAAAGGAATTAACTAAGTGAAAGTTAAATCCTAAGTTAAGGGAAAGCAAGTGATAAAAGAAATTAACTAAGTGAAAGTTAAACCACTTTGTGTAAACTATGGTAGGCCTCATACAGAAGTATGCTATGGTAATAGGAATGTGTATTTCCAGTGCGGACAAGCTGGGCATTTCAAAAGAGATTGTCTTTAGCTAAGTGTGGAACACAAAATGAACAAAGACAAGTAACACAGACGGGGAACCAACCTAGAACGACCGGAACTAGAGGTGAGGGATCCGGTGTAGCTAAGCAAAAAGGGGTAGCTGGACGACCCCAACAGCAATCGCAGTAGCAGCAGGGTAGAATGTACGCTATGATACACCAGGAAGCGGAAGAAGCTCCAGATGTCGTAACTGGTACGATAACTTTATGTAATCAATCCGCTTATGCATTTTTTGATCCTGATGCTACACACTCATTCATATCTAGTATGTGTGCATTATACATAGATAAAATACCTGAACGTATGGATGATGAATTATTTATCTCTACGCCTGTAGGAGATACTCTAGTGGTACATGAGTATTATAGGAATTGTGAAGTAATTCTTGGAGACCAAAGTTTTTGGGTCAACTTGATTCCATTAGAATTACTAGAGTTTGATGTTATCTTAGGTATGGATTTCCTAAGTAAACACTATTCCACTATAGATTGCTTTAGAAGAGAAATAATGTTTAGGAAACCCGGTGAAAAAGAAATAAGTCTGGTAGGAAGTAAAAGAATACTCCCAGGAAGTTTAATATCAGCGGTAAAAGCTAGAAAACTGTTGAGTAAAGGATGATTTAGCATCTGTAGTAGTTTTCCAAGATAAGAAACTAAAACCTGAGGATGTACTGGTAGTACAAGAATTCTTAGATGTGTTCTCTGAAGAATTACTAGGCTTACCGCCTGATAGGGAAGTGGAATTTACTATTGAGTTAATTCCTAGTACTGCACCTATATCCCAAGCACCATATAGGATGGCTCCAACGGAGTTGAAAGAGTTAAAATTTCAATTACAGGAACTTGTGGATAAGGGGTACATTCGACCCAATGTATCACCTTGGGGAGCGCCAGTCTTGTTTGTTAAGAAGAAAGACAGTACTCTTAGATTATGCATAGACTATAGACAGTTGAATATGGTGACCATTAAGAATAAGTACCCATTGCCTCGTATAGATGATCTCTTCGATTAATTAAAAGGAGCAACGGTGTTCTCTAAGATAGATTTGAGGTCAAGCTATCACCAGTTGAAGATGAAAGACACAAATGTTCCTAGAACTGCATTCAGAACTAGATATGGACATTTTGAGTTCCTAGTAATGTCGTTTGGATTGACAAATGCTCCTGTAGTATTTATGGACTTGATGAATAGGATATTCCATTCTTACCTGGATCAGTTTGTGATAGTATTCATAGATGACATACTAGTGTAGTCTAGTAGTGCGGAAAAACACAAAGAACATCTAAGGATGGTATTACAAACTTTAAGAGAGAAGAAGTTATATGCCAAATTTAGTAAGTGTGATTTTTGGTTAAATTAAGTCATATTTCTTGGGCATATAGTTTCAACTGACGGAGTTAGTGTTGATTCCCAAAAGATAGAAGCAATAGTTAATTGGGAACGACCCCTGAATGTAACCGAAGTACGCAGTTTTCTGGGTTTAGCAGGTTATTATAGAAGATTCGTGGAGGGTTTCTCTAAGATAGCCCTTCCATTGACAAACCTGACCAGAAAAGATGTGAAGTTTGAATGCTTGCCAGAATGCGAGCATAGTTTACAAGTGCTGAAACAAAGGTTAGTATTAGCACCAGTATTAACTCTACCTACACCAGGTAAGGGGTTTGAAGTTTATTGTGATGCATCCCGACAAGGATTAGGATGTGTGCTGATGCAGGAAAGAAAAGTAGTAGCTTATGCTTCACGACAGTTAAAGAAGCATGAACGTAATTACCCTACACATGACTTAGAATTAACAGCAGTTGCGTTAGCTCTAAAATTGTGGAAACATTACCTGTTTGGTGAGCGATGTCATATATTTACATATCATAAGAGTCTAAAGCATATCTTTGATCAAAAGGAACTAAACTTAAGACAGAGAAGATGACTTAAATTGATCAAAGATTATGACTGTACAATTGACTATAATCCAGGTAAAGCAAATGTGGTAGCTGATGCCTTAAGTCGAAAAACTAGATCAGCTAGAGCTAGTATCAATTCAGTGAAGGGTACACTGATTCATGAGTTGTATAATGCTAGGGCAGCATTATCAGTCGGTCAAATAGGAGGGTTACTAGCTTCATTTCAAGTATGTCCTACGCTCGTAGAAGATATTCTACGTGAACAATTAAAGGATTCTGATCTTCAGAAGTTAGCTGAAGAAGTGGATAAAGGATTGGGGACGGATTACCAACTAGGAGTTGATAAAGTGCTATTAAAAGATGGTAAAATATGCATACCTAAAGATCTACCAAGGAAGGCAAGTATGAATTTGAGTTATTGTCATTTAAAGTTTGAGATAGAATTGTTATGTGGTAGATAGTTTGGTTCAACATCTAGCTTAGAGATAGCTAGGTGAGGTATCATTGGATAAACTAAAGAATTGATATCAGAATAGCGCAGTGGAAGCGTGGTAATAGACAAGGTTATAGGAGGTTACAACAGTGGTTGTCGTGAAACCTTAAACCAAAGTTAGTTCGAGTAAATTTCGAGGACGAAATTTTCTTAAGGGGGAAGTAAATGTGAAACCTGGATTTCTATTTTCCATACTTAAGCAAGTGATAAAAGGAATTAACTAAGTGAGAGTTAAATCCTAAGTTAAGGGGAAGAAAATTTCTAAGTGTTAAGTAGATTTTCCTTGAATAATTTAAGTTGAGCTTTAATTGGTAAAATTGCAATGAAATTTGTATAATAAATAGGTTGTTGAAAATAGTTAGTGTGATTGGTGAAAGAAGGAATGGAGATTTGAAAGGAGAAAATAATATTGGAAAAGTTGGGAAAAAATATTAAGTGGGAATAAATATAGAAATTAAGTATGTGGAATTAATGTGGAATAATATGAAGATTGAGTTTGGAAAATTTGGGGAAGAATACGGCTAAGTATGAAAAATTAGGTGAAGTACGGAGTAAGGAATTAAGGAAAAATATAGAAAATATTATTTTAGAATTATCCTGGAAGATCCGTGTAAAAATATCATTAAGTGGTGAGTAAACGGGTAAAAAAAAATATATACGGGGAACATTTGTCACAGTAGCTAAAGATTGGAGAAAAAACTTGGAGAGAAAGATGGAGAGAGCGAGATCATTGAGATTGAGACCAGCGAGATTGGAGAGAAAATGGGAGAGATCGAGATTGGATAGAAGATGGGAGAAAGCGAGATCAGCGAGAAAGCTGGAGAGAGCGAGACCAGCGAGAAAGCTGGAGAGAGCAAGAGTGGAGAGAAAAGTTGGAGAGAAAGCTGGAGAGAGCGAGGGAGAGAGTGAGATTGGAGAGAGCTAACCAGCGAGATTGCTGGAGAGAGCGAGAGTGAAGAGAGCGAGACCAGCGAGAAAATGGGAGAGGGCGACACTGCCGAAAGCGGAAAGAGCGAGAGTGCCTATGCGTTAGCCTTGCTTTGTCCAATTCGAACGTCACGCCCACGCCTCGTCTATGAATTGAACGGCCGAGCAAGCTTTTGGGCGATGTATTTGGATGCGTTAGGGTGGATTATGCATGTAAAAATCCTAATTTGAATACAAACAAAGCTTGAAGATGTAAGGACAAACGTCAATTAAAATCTAGGTGTCTGATTAAGAGAAATTCTTAAACCCTAAGAAATTGTGTTGGATGCGTTTGGGAAGAACACATTGAACCAAGGTGAAGTCAGCTTACGTTCATAAAGGGAGGATTAAACATTTGTCCATGCAGCTAAGTAGGTGTTGTTAATCCCATGAGCAATTTGAACGCCTATAAATATGGAGTTGGGATTTCATTTTCAAATCACACAAAAATCATAAATTTCGTAGAGAAAGTAGAGGGCAGTGAGGGTTCAGAGGAATGTGTCAATTTTGGACGAGAAGATCTTCCAATATACTCGTGCATTTAGAGTGATTCCAAATCCATTTGAAAGCTCTGGAAGTCTAGTTTTCAGAGTAGGGCTGCCGGAGGAAAAGGCTCAAAGGAACTAGACTGGAGGTTGAGAAGAAGGCAGAAGGGTCAGACTGTCAGATCAGTCTGGGCTAGTCTTGAAGATTTTGAGATTCCGGCCAAACCACAAGGAATTCGGAGCTGAAAGTTTAGGATAAGATTCCTAAGATATTTTAGAATAAGTTTGTAGAATGAAGTATTTCCAAATAAGGTTCGTAACTATAAGTAATCTAAGTTGTAAGTTGAATCTAAATTCTAGGGGTGAAAAAGGGACCCGAGGAGCTACTAGAGTGAAAAGTTCCTAAGAGTTCGAGGTGAGTGGCTAAAATATTTTCGAACTAAAATGTTTTTAAACTGTTTGAATACAAACGTTTTACAGAAAATATATTTGCGAAAATAATTCTCATGCCTACTAGTTTTATAAAGTGGTTTCCAAGCAAGTTTGAATTGTGATTTGAACGCATGCATATTTTTGAAAAACTATTTACATATGTTGATTTTATCCAGCACGCGTTATCATCTTTCAAGCCATGTTGTATATGTGTTATACTGTACATGCTTTAAAGAGAAACGTTGTTTATAAATAGTTTTGGTAAAATGCGATGCTGAAGTACAAGGAGAAGACATCCACCCAACTAGATATTGAAGTACAAGGAGAAGGTATCTATTGGTACTGAAGTACGTTTGAGAAGGTACTAAGCCAACGGGATACTGAAGTACGTTGGAGAAGGTATCCTAGTAGCTCGATACTGAAGTACAAGGAGAAGGTATCTGAGCAGTAGTACCTAATGTGTTAAGGTACTTAGTGTGGCCACAAGTGAATAAAGTCAGAGATTGAGCAAAAGGGTTCTCTTTGGACTAGTAGTTGGTGTTGGGATTATTTTACCAGATATACAGTACTTTGATTTGAGAAATGATTTTACTGTTTTATGTTTAAAACAGTTTTATATATGTTACGCTTGGAAAATATTTATGTTGTAAAAGTTTATATTTTAGATAAAACTATTTTATGAAATTATGCATGAGAATTTACTATGTTTTCTCGGTCACTCACTGGGCGTAAGCTCACCCTATTTTCAAATGTTTTTATTTTTCCCCCCCATAGGTAG
Organism: Benincasa hispida; assembly: GCF_027475165.1. Taxonomy (NCBI): domain Eukaryota; kingdom Viridiplantae; phylum Streptophyta; class Magnoliopsida; order Cucurbitales; family Cucurbitaceae; genus Benincasa; species Benincasa hispida. Next base: position 50,119 of record NW_028325610.1, read on the forward strand.
CGGTCAAATCCTCTAAAGACAGCTCAGTATCTGCTCTGCCACTAAAGGACCAAAAGACTTGTAACCGTTTGCTAGGTGATTACTGTTAATATTGTACACATGTTACTATTGTTCATATAGGGACTAGGGTTTGTGGGTTTTGGGACTTGTAAATCTAATGTTGTAAATACTCTAAACATATTAATTTCTAAGTTAATAAATTGTGGGCCTATAGCCGTCCCGTTGCATATAATTTGTATTTGGTATCAGAGTTATTCCGCAATAGTTTTTAGGCAGTAAGTGTCAGCCTAAGGGTTGATAACTGCTGCAGTCACGCCCTTCTCTAGGCTAAGAGGGTGATCTGGGGTGGGGTGTGACATTAGCGTGTGCCCATATTTTTTATTTGAGACAACATTTATTTTGAATTCGGATTTGAATCTTTAATGAATTTAGAATATATTTGAGTTCAATCTTCCTCAAAATTAATTTATACCCAAAATTTGATTTCAACTTGGTATACGAATAACCAAAACTTGATTTTGGGTAAACTACCCACGCTTTCAATTCAAATAAAAATTGGGTCTCAATCCAAAATTCAACTTGAATTTGGATAGAAAAATATGAATTTTTTTTGGGTCATCGATTTGGAGTAGGGTAAAATTGGTGGCCTCCCTAAATAATAATTTGAATAACGGCTTCTCTTCCAAGACAATAAAACTTCGAGCTTTATTTTAATGAGTAAAATTGAGATTCTAACTAAATTTGGATAAACTTGAGGCTTTGATTGTTTTTCTCCCTCTAAGATTTCCTTGGAAAAAGAACTGGTTGACTCCCCATTTCTCAACACACTTTGTATAGCAAGAACTAAATATGATACTTCAATTATAAATAGAGGGGTGGTGGAATCGTCACTCATATCTGCTTCTAGTCTTCCTTGCCATCGATGCCTTTGATGAAGGTCATTAGTGCTAAAAACATGCTTGTAACCTCCTTTTTAAAACTTTCAAATCTTGTTTGCCATAAGATTTTAGTTGCTCCGATGATTTTTTTTTACTGTGCAGTCCAGGTGTAGGTCTCGGAGAAACGAGCAATATCCCACAGATCAGATAGTCAATTCAATCATTGGAAACTTCATTGTCGGAAAAGTTCTGAAGTCTGCGTGTGTTCATGGTTTCTAGCCTCTCATCATTTTAGCGTGAATTTTTTCTATATCTTTGTTGCCGCTCAAACATCATCGTCATCGTTGTTGCTTAAAGTGGGTCTTGCTGCCGCAAATCTATTCAATTCGTAAATCTATGCAGGAGGAAGGAGATATTGTGTCGTCGGAGCTTCTGATCCACAATGCTATATATGCCACCGGCGTTGAGTATGCCACCATCCGTCACGGATAATGGAGGTCTCCATCTTCATAGTACTCAAGAGTATGAGTGAGGGAGGGACCAGGTTAAGAGGGAGAGATTTGGGAGGGAAGGATTAAGGAAGATGGTTTTGGAATAAGAAAGGAAAGAGTTTTAGGTTTTTTTTCTTTTGTTAATCTTTTCATGTTATTCTTTCTTTTCTTTACCTTTTCTTTACCTTTTTCTTTTTTTAAAAAAAACTTTTCAATGATTTTTTTTAGTTTTTTTCAACTCTTTTTTTCTTTCAATTTACTGTTTTTTTCTCCATATAATTTTTTCATAATTTTTTTCACTTTCTTGTTTTTTCATGCCCTTTTTTCTTCTTTTTGTTTTTTTTTTTTTATTTGCTTCTTTTCTTTTTAACTTTCTTCTCCTTTTTTTACATCTTTCTTTTATTTGTTACTTTTTTTTTTTTCTTTTTCCTTCCTTTTTTTCACTCTTTTTTTCGAAGTTTTTTTGTTGCACTTTTGTTACACGTTTTCTTAACAACTTTCTCCCTATTTTTATTTTTTTTTCAAATTCCTTTTCTTTACCGAAGCTCATAACTTGTGTCCCCATTTCATTATCAACAAGAAGTACGGTTACAACAATATTTTGGAGATGAAACGAAGCCATCGCACCAGTATTTTTATTTTCTTGTATGAAAATTATTGTTGTTATTTAATATATTTTGGTAAAAATAATTTTGAAGGACTAAATTTAAGATTTATTTAAAGTATGGAGACTAAAATTAGACAATTGAAATTGTGAGGACTAAAAGTAAACAAACTTCAAAGTATGGAGGATCAAAATGGTATTTTAACCAAAATAATTAATATATAAATATTTTATGCTTTTGACATGAGTGTAAATGATCGATATTATTTATATTCATATGGGTTACATTATCTTTTGCCTTTGATTTTTTTTTTAAAAAATATGATGGAAATGTCAATGTCGATCAATGGATATGTGACATGTCGACTGAAATTCAATACTGTGTATATATGTATAATGGTTTAGTTTTTTCTTTTTCATTTGTTTTCTCAATTGGATCATAAACCTTCAAAAGGTGTTTGGAGCAAAGACTATCCTAAGACTATAATAATCACCACCTGTTACAGTAAATACCATTTCAAAACCCCCATTTATTATAGTATTTACTATTTGCTATAGTTTTTACTAATTTATCTTCATCATTTTTTTTTATTCTTGAATACATGTTTATTGTTTTCTTCTCCATCTAGAATAGTTTATACCTCAAACATATACTATTATAACCCAAACTAAAATAATCTACACCCCAAATACAAACAATTATAACCCAACTATAATAACTAACTCTTTGTCCCAAACACCCCCTTAAAGTTTCTTGAATTTTCAATTTTATGTCTAAAAAACGCTATATTGTAACTAACAGGTCCTGAACTTTCAATTTTGTATTTCGTAATGGATATATTATATTTTAAAAAATTAGTTGGTTAATTGACGTATGAGATAGAAAATTGAATTTATGTCTAACGACATCCTAAAATTTCAAATTTACTTTTAGAAGATTGGTGAATTTAAAAACATACATCAAATAGGTTAAATATTTATTATATACTAAACTAAAAATTTTAAGATATATTACACATAATAATTGAACGTTTAAGATCTATTAGACACTTCTTAAAATTTAGAACCTAAATGAAAATAAAATTAAAATTTTAAATATATTTTAAAGTTTATGAACCTATTTGAAAAGATTAGATAAAAGAATATGGATTAATTAATTAATTAATTTTTTTTAAAAAAGTAGATGGTTTAAATTATTTTTTCTTTTAGGAAATTATCAAATTTATTTTCTATCAGAATGATTTCTTGAATTGCATGGAGAATTTTGTCCTATGTAGTTTTTATAGTCTTGAACTATTTTTATTTGTAAGCTAAAACTTAAAAAAAAAAGAAAAAGAATTGGAATTTCGGCTTAATTATCTTTTTAAACGCATTAAATTAATATGGATATAATTATCCAATTAACGGCCTAAACATCTTATTATTCCTAATATAGTCTTAATTCAACCACATACGGATTTTGAATAGGAAGAGGATTTCTAATTACTTAGGGAAATATTTAGAGTATATATTCTCCCATACATCACATCTTTTTTCACATTCAGTCAGTCTCTTTTCTCTCCATAAATCATACTAACTAAGTTCTTCTACTTTTCGATTTTTTCTCTCTAGTCTCAACTAGTAAGATGGCTGGCGGTGGTTTCCAGCTAAGTCGTAATGAAGGAGATGGGATAAAGAACTATCAAGGAGAGCTCACTTGTTACGTGTTGATAACTTGCATTGTTGCTGTCATGGGCGGGCTAAGCATTGGTTATGACATCGGTATCTCCGGTAATTATTTACCTCCAAATTCCTTTTACTTTTCTCTCTTTGTTTGTTCTCTCTTCCCCTTACTGTCTTCACTCACTCAATTTTTTATTTTTTGCTTTTGTCAATCAGGTGGTGTCACCTCCATGGCTCCCTTTTTGCAAGAATTTTTTCCATTTGTTTATCAGAAAGAAGCTCTGAACACTTCTACCAATCAATATTGCAAGTTTGATAGTCTTACTCTTACTATGTTCACTTCTTCTCTTTATTTGGCTGCTCTTATGACCTCCTTTGTAGCCTCTTGGGTGACCAAAACCTTTGGTCGTAAGAAATCCATGCTTCTTGGAAGCTTTGTGTTTTTAGTTGGTGCTATCGTTAATGCGGCAGCTATAAACATAGCCATGCTCATCATTGGCCGTATTTGTTTGGGTATTGGAGTTGGATTTTCACTTCAATCTATTCCACTTTATGTTTCAGAGATGGCCCCATCTAAATATCGAGGTTCCCTCAATGTTGTTTTTCAACTTTCTATTACAATTGGTATTCTAGTGGCTAATTTTGTCAACTATGGTACTGCTAATATTCATGGTGGATGGGGATGGCGAGTAAGTTCTGGTGGTGCAGCTGTGCCTGCATTGTAGAGAGGCGAAGTAGAGAACCTATTACTTCATTGCATAGTTCTGGTGGTGCAACTATCTCAGCTCTATTCCTTCCTGACACTCCAAACTCAATGTTGGAGAGAGGCGAAGTAGAGAAGGCAAAGACCATGCTCCAACGCATTCGTGGTGTGTCCAAGAAAGATGTAGAAGTAGAATTTCAAGATATTGTGGCGGCGAGTATGGCTGCCAAAGCAGTGAAGCATCCATGGAGGAATTTGAGAGAGAGACAAAATAGGCCACCGTTGGTAATGTCCATTTTAATTCCACTTTTCCAGCAATTGACTGGTATCAATGTGGTCATGTTCTATGCTCCTATGTTGTTCAAGACCATTGGTTTTGGAGACAATGCTTCTCTTCTTTCATCTGTCATTACTGGTGGTATTAATGCTCTGGCGACTTTTGTATCTGTTTATGGCACCGATAAGTGGGGAAGGAGGATCCTTTTCTTACTTGGTGGAATCATCATGTTCGTTTTTCAGGTGAGTACATTCTTTCTTTAGCTTCTTTAAAGTTTTCTTTAATTATTAAACTAATGAATGTTATTTCTTTTTTTTTTTCAAAAGCATTTTCTTTATTGATTGTACTGATTCTAATAAAATTGTATTTGTAGGTTTTAGTGGCTGTGTTTATTGCTTGGAAATTTGGAGTTTTTGGTGAGGTTGCTTATCTACCCAAGTGGTATGTGGGTGTCGTGGTATTGTTCATATGTGTTTATGTTCAAGCCTTTGCATGGTCTTGGGGACCTCTGGGATGGTTGGTTCCAAGTGAAATTTTCCCACATGAAATCCAATCAGCTGCTCAAAGTGTAACAGTCTCAGTGAACATGTTCTTTACCTTTTTGATTGCTCAAATCTTTCTCACCATGCTCTGCCATATGAAATTTGGGTTGTTCTTCTTCTTTGCATTTTTTGTGGCGTTGATGACTCTATTCATCTATTTCTTCTTGCCGGAGACAAAAGGTATTCCAATTGAAGACATGTCATGTCTTTGGAGACAACATTGGTTTTGGAGTAGATATATGCCTCAAGAATGTGCCAAAGTCCGTCCCCAAGTTTAGGATTTGAAGTCCAAACCATTATAACTTGCACTAGTTTTTTCCTTCTATAGTCTTTGTATTTGTCCATGTTAGCTTTTTCTTTCTTTTTTTTTTTTTTTTTTTGTTATTTCCAAACTTTTACTCTTTTATATGGTTTTATTCTCATGGAATAAAAATTCTCTTCCAATTTTAATTCCCGTTTTTTCTATTTTTAATGCCACCCTAAGTTTATGGTGTTTTTCAACGGTTGAATAACATAATGCTTAGAAGTAAATTCAAAAACTATTTTGCTCTATAAATTCTCAAATAGACTATTCAAAATATTTTCTCTCAACAATTGTTTCTTTTTAAATAAAAATAAACTTGGCAGATTGAATAAGACGAAATACAGTAATTTTTTTTAAAATTTTTTGAATAAATCAAATTCATCCAAATATCTTCGATATTGATATCAAATTTATACAAATTGATTGAGTTAATTAATTAATTAAAAAAAGAAATGATTAATCCAATCACTGAAGACAAGGAAATATCAAGAGAAATTCAAATATAAAAAGGAGCTAAAAGAGGGGGGAAAATAAAGAGAAAAAAAATCTGTTTAGTTCTGTTTAAAATTTGAATATAGAAAAAGGATAAAATCCAATCTATAACAATATATAATGCTACTATTTTTTAAAAACAGTTTGCTTTTTACTAGTTTACATTTTGTGAAATATTTTATTTACATGATACACCACCTGAAATTAATGGTAGAAATAATTAAATATTAAATAGTTATAGGTTAGAAACCCAAATTTAAAATATTGATGTTGATGAAATATCGACATCTTTATTTTATGAAAATGTTGTTGAAAATCTACACTGGAAAAAACATTTGGTTTTTCCTTTTGTTTTTTTCAATAGAGGGTTGTAAGGATATTTTAGATCATTTCACATATAAATCATTAAATAACCTAAATTTTTAAGAAAGAAAAAACATTCAAATTAAAACATAATAAAAAATTAGTTTTTTTTTAAAATAATTTCTTCTAAGATGGTTAAACATGAGAATTTAAAATCCTAAAAGATTTGATCTTTTTACGTTTTTTATTTTATTTTGTGAAATTTTATTTTAATTTAATATAAATAAATATAATATTTTAAAATTTTAAAAGATTTTATTTTTAACGTGATTATATATATTATTTTTCTCTCTATACATATAGTCTTTTTGTCTCATCAATTTTTTAAGATTTTTAAAAATATAAAATATCCTGAGATTTGATATTATTAACGTAATTTATATCATTCAAAAAACCCATACATGTGAAAATTAATATCCATATTTGAATGGTTTAAATTTATATTATCTCTAATATTTGATTTAATTAAAAGAACTCATACATGAAAATAAATGAAAACCCATATATGGTATAATTTTGTATTAAAATCATTAAAAAAATGTATATTAAATATGTTAAAATTTTGGCTATCTCTAATATTTGATTAATATTTGATTTAGGATCCAAAATTTATCCTTAAGAAAAAATCATACACATTAAAAGTAGGATTTTTTTAAAGAAAGTAAAATCTAATATTCACACTAAAAGAAGGAAAAAAAATATCCCCTATTTTTGTGCATACACGTTAAAAGTAGGTATTTTTTTTTTTAAAAAAAAAAAAATCTCTCCTATTTTTGTGCATACATGTAAAAAAAATTGATTATTTCGAATATTTGATTTATATCATTAAAAGCCTCATTCAATATCATTAAAAGCCTCATTCAAGATGAACAACATATTTGATTCCTTTAAAAGTTTGTTATAAAAAAAATATCACTCATGCTGAAAAATTAAAATCTATAGGATTAAATTTTGTTTATCTCTAATATTTGATTGAAGATCCAAAATTTAACATTAAAAAAATAACCATTCATGTAAAAAAAAATAAGGGATTTCTTAAAAAAAAACATTTTAGAAAATTAATCTCTACTACAGGAATCCTTTTTTTTTTTTTTTTTAAAGAAAAATCATATTTTATATATATATAAAAAAAACCCTGTTATTATCTATTAATATAATTTGATTGGTTTACAAAAATAGAAAAATAAGGAAAAATATTTACACAAATAGAATTTAATTATTTTCTCCTTCTCTATCTTCTGGCTTTTACTTCTTCCTCTTCTCCTCCTTCTTCTTCTTCGATTTTAATTCTTCTTCTCCTTCTTCTATATTTATAATTTCATTGCTAGTTCAAAAATATTAATTAGTTCAACTTCAATCATAAATCTTCTTCTTCGCTATACATATTTTTGTTGTTGGTTCAAAAATGTTAATTAGAATGACATTGTTAGCCAATGGAAGACCAAATTATAGACCAGGTGTGTAACGACGGATCCTTACATATTATGGTCCAACCGCTACGACATGCATGCTATGAGATGAGTTTTGGTAAAAATCTTAAGAGAACATATCTAAGTTTTTATTAATTAGGTAGAAAACTATATAAAAAGTTTATTTTACAAAACACCAGGATCCATAAAACACTAGCATAGTGATACAAAAATGCATATGCCTATAATAGTGAGTTTGATGGTTAGCACGTCTAGTTCTACTACACCTACAAAGTCTGTAAAAATAGGATGAGTATATAATATACCCAGTAAGTAGTTCTGCACAATCACATGCAATATGTCCTGAAAATATATGGTTGGGATCGAAAACATATAATAACATGTGGTGGTCAGTTATGCTTCTAACGTAAATTTCTCCGCTCTGATAGGAAGATGAGGACTTAGGCGAAAACTAACCCATCTGATGATTAGCGGGTTATGCAGTCAGTAGGGCCAGAGTCGCATCCAACATCAACCATTAACATAATTGTAAGTTTGGACTAAAGAGGTACAACCATACATACCCTGTTAGTCCCTAGCACAACCATACATACCCTGTTAGTCCCTAGCACAAACTTGACATAGAATTGGGTCTAGAGGGGTGCAACCAGCTAGCCCTAGAATAATCTTGACATAGAATTGGGTCTAAAGGGGTGCAACCATACATGCCCTGCTAGTCCTAGAAGCATAACCTTTATCTAATTAAAATTTAATCTTATGAACAAACATAATGCATGGATCCCTTGTCGATAAACGTATTTTAAACATGTAATCCAACATAACAATAACATAATTATGCAACATATTAAAGGTATACTATCATGAAACACTAGTGAGATAACTACTTACCTTGACTACAATCCTAGTTATTCCTTATGGTTTAATCAGTAGACTTTCCCTCTTAAATCAGAAGGAAATTTGGGCAGCACTTCCCTCGCGTTTCCTCCTTCAACTAACAGAATTATTTCACCATTTTCACACGATTTTTACTACTGAATTTTGTTTGAGAATGAGTTTAACTTCCAGCCCAAAGCCT
>NW_028325611.1:0-58849 GCF_027475165.1 Benincasa hispida
ATGAATTATCTCTGGCTCTCGAAATGTAGAAATGCTGACCTTTGCAAATGAGCGAGCTTCTCAATTTATAGAGCTCCATAATGGGCTTCATGGGTTTGGGCCTAACCTTTGGGCCTAATTTAATTGGACTTGAATCTGGCCTTTGGGCTTAATTAATTGGACTTAAGCGTGATCTTTAGGCCCAATTACTGTAAAAAGATTTGGAGAAAACAAATGCAATTTTCAAAGCCCAAAATCCAAAACAAACAAATTATTAACCAAAACCTAAATTTGATGTTTAGTTATAAGCAAAAGTTGTGTAGCCTATATAATTAAACACCTTTAAGAGAAATCACTAAATCTACCAAACCTTACTTGAAAAAAAAAAAAGAAGAAAGAAATAGAATATATCCCAAAAGCTATATAAAATTCATACCCTACAAAGTTATGAAAAAAAATGAACTTTAAACAATTTATTTTCGTAATAAAAATTTATATTTTTGTCGGTCAACATTCGAATTTTGATTAGTGGATGTTAAAATGAGTTGTCAAAAGGAAATCCTAGAATAGTAGGGGTAGTTATATAGCAATTAACCCAAAATTAAATATTACTTTATCATTCTTAGTTGTCATTTTGACTAAAAAAATTTATTATTATTTATTATTCAAAAAATATATATTTATATACTATATTAGATGTGAAATGAGAATTACGGTTACATAAGCAGTTTGCATTGATATTTGAGATAGTTTGTATTGGTATTTGAGACAATTGGTTGATGAACGTTGCTTTTTTCTTTCCTTTGTTTTTATGTGAAACAATTATTATTTTTTTAAAATTTTTTTATAATCTATTATTACATTTTCTTTTTCTCTTATATATATATATATATATATGATAATTTCAAATTACCCATATTAGTATCTAAAAAGAATATTCCTCAAATTCTTTTGAAGAATAAGCCAAAAGAAGAACAATTAAATCCAAAATGTTACAATACAACTCTCACAATCTCACCGGTTTTCGGAATTGCATGCACGACAGACCACGTGGAAGATTTTTAAATCTATACATATGTGTGTGAGGCAAGCTATTCAAGAAACATGTGAGATCATGTTGTCTTTAATCCATTTTTCTGAAATTTTCATTTAACATCCTTTAAATTATACCTATTTAAATCTTTAATTTTCATAAATTTACTAAAAATATAAAGGCAAAATGTATAGGTAAAGAGTTTCTCCTAATAACATTTTTTTCATATATAGGATAGATTTATAAATATAATATATGAATGGATATTAACAATGACACTAATGAATCGGTATATTATCTCAGCATAATAAACTTTGAGACCCATAAAGTTTCTAACTCAATAAAATTGACATAATTTAATTTATTTTGCTATAATTTAATTATATATCTATATATATATATATATAGATATATAATTAAATTATAGCAAAATAAATTAAATTATGTCTATATAAATTCAGCCAAAATGTCAAAATCTCACCTTTCAGATGTTGAATATTAAAAAAAAAAAAAAAAACCAAAGAATTTTTTTTTATTTTATATCAACTAAAATTTATAAAAATACAATATAATCAATCATGAGAAGTTACAAAAACTTTGTCATGTTCAAATATGATATTCATATGCTTAATAATAATAATATTAATAATAAAAAGAACATATGCTTAATTATATGCTAAAACTACAAATACATTATTTTTTTAATTATATATTATTTGATAAAATAAATCTATTTTAACCCTAGCCAATTAATTTGTAGAAATTCCTAATCCAATAGTATTGTATTCTATAGCGAGTTTCGCCATATATTGATTTATTTACAATATATTTGATAACTTTCTATTGACAATAATGTTTTCACCATTTTATAATACATAAAAAGAAAAAAAAAATGTTATGAGACCAACTAATTTGATATGCTTATGAAGTGTTATTTGGTTTCTTTTACAATGTTCATGATTTTTTTTATCGGAAATTAAGCATTTAAATAGAGAGTTTTCATGGAAAAAAAATCCAAAACATTTTCATTGAATTTTTTTATTAACAAAACTGAATGGCCAACAATTCTTTGCGGAGAACACGATTTCCATAAATTTTTCACAAGAAATCTATTGAAGTAAACGAAAACTTTCGTGGAATGAAGAATAAATTAGAGAATGGAGACAAAACTAGAGAAGCTTATCCTTGCCTCCACCTCTATCCCACGAACATCTGTTAAACATGTGAATAGCTCACCTAGTTAGGACACCTACTATTGGTCAAGAAGCCAAAGTTTTGAATCTTTTCACCTCCACATGATGTTGAGTGAATATCATTCAACAATATCAAATACACTTATTTATAAAATTAAAAAAATGACGTGGCGGTCCGTGGTTGATCTGAAATTTCTCCTCCAACAAAAGGAAAGCAAAGAAGGAGATCAAAAGACCAATCCACGTGCGCAAGATTCCATTTTAATAATTTCACACGAATATGATGTAAGCAAAATGTCAAAAACCCCTAATTTTGAAAAATAAGACATACAATCATATTTTCACTTCAATTTTAGGTCATCCATCCATCGGACCTTAAAATCGTAGAGTTCAAAAATCCAAAGATTAAGAAAATAACTTAGACCAATATATATATAGGTGTGTGTGTGTGTTTAAACATTAAAATAAAGAATTCATAAAGTAAAACTCGTAACATTTATATCCCCATGGTTTAATCACGACCCTAGTGTTGTAACAAGACGAACAATACCCAATGAAAGGGACAATTAATTTGTTTTTACCATAGTGGGCCCACCATTTGTAACTGAATTAGAAAAAAACAATATTAGCTTTGTTCAAATACTCTTCTCTTTTGTGAATTTTATGCTCTCTAATCTTATCTTCAACTTCCAACCCATCCTTATCTTCTCTTTCTTTGCTTTTTTATTTTTTTTATTTTACCCTTTTCGTTAGACAATGGTAGGGTCTAGATTATCCATAATCGATTTTAAAAATGGTAATTGATGTTTTATTTACATAATTATATTAAAATTAATAGACCATTTTTTAAAATCTATTTTCAATAGATTCACTTTCTCCCAACTATCGGCAAGTTTATATTTGGTGATAAATTAGGAATATTTTCTAATGAATACATTTGGAAGAAATTTTAGAATGTTCGAAATTACGTATGTTTTAAAATAGTGATTGTTTGGTAATGGTGTATATAGGTGAAGCCCACAGTTATTTATACTTCGTTTGATAACTATTTAATTTTTTAAAAGTTAGACTCGTTTTCTTCAAATTTCTTTATCATAGTTTTAGTTTTTTCCAACAACAACAAAATTATTTTAAAAAAATTATATTTCCTTTTTAATTTTTAAAATTTGACTTGATTTCTTAAAACAATACTAAAACGTAAATAAACCAAAAAAAGAAATTAATGAATAAAAGTAGTTCTGTAAGTTTAATTCTTAAAAATCAAAATTTAACATAAAATGTAAATGGTTATCATTTGCCTTAATAATTTCTAGTCAATGAAGATTGATTTTTCGGTCAAGTGATTGACCAAGAAGAACGTGAAAAAAATACTAATTTCTTCGATTTTTTTGGGAGTGATGTGAAGATTATAAAACCAATTTTAAAACTAAATGTCAATAATTCAAAATCACATTTGATTACTTTTTAAGATGAAAATATTAAAATGACTTATCACAAAAAATAATTTTATAAAATCATTTAAATAATTATAAAATGTGGAGTGGAGGATTCTAATCTTCAAGTCTAAAATTAAAAAAGAGAATTAGATTTTAACTACTCATAAGAAACTAACACATTATTCTATTTTCTTTAGACACTAGATCATAATTCATACCATCATAATATTTTTATATATATAGAGAGAGAGAGAGAGAAAAAATTGGAGTTACTCCCAAATTCCTCCATTATTTAGAGCTTAATTAAGAAGAAGCAATCATGGAGTAAATTTGTTTTGCCATTCCTTACTTAGAAGATCATCTTCAACGTCTTCACCTTCATTATTTTGATTCTCATTTCCATTTCTATTTTGAATTTCATTTCCATTTCCATTTTCATTGCTGCAACTTATTCCACTTTCAAACAATCCTTGAAGCAACATCTCTGCATCATCATTTACATCAATCTCTACACCACCATCGTCACCGTAGTAGCAACCATCGGAATAAAGACTCCCCATAGGGTCCCCACCGGTCACCACCGATTCCAAAACCCACTTGGTTAGTGAAATCCATATGACTAACAATAGCCTCAACACCAACGCCATTAATGTCTTTCACAAACTTCTCAATCTCACTCATTCCAGAATTTTCATTTACCTCTAAATTCCACTCCGATAATAAAATGTTCTCATCTCCATCTCCACCAACAATAATCGTTTCCGTTCCGCCTAATTCGTCGATTCCCACCATCGAATTTCCTCCATTCATCAAATCGCCTATATTCACTTCCGATTGAACAAACTCTAACTCCCCTGCCATATTGCTACTACTTCCCCCAATTTTATCATTCGAATTCATCACCATATCAATAAACCATTGATCCATCAAATTTCTTCCATTATCAACCAGATCCATCTCATTGCTCCATATTTCAAGCAAAGGAGAGTTAGAAGGAACAAATTCCGTAGGAGGAGGAGGAAGACAATGAACTTGTTGATGATACTCGATTCGTTTTCGGCAGTCTCTTAAGCTCTCTCTGACCATCCAGAAAAATACAAGCAGTTCCCCGTTGGTGAGTTGGGAAATATAACGACCTTGATGCAATTTATGCATCAGAAGATCGAGTTCGAGTTCTTGATTCTTCTTGACGAGTTTCTTTAGCATATCTTGAGCTTTGGTGGCTCGTTCCTTGAGATATGTCTCTTGATTCGTCATTTTCTTCTGGCCTTCGAGTTCCAGAAGGCTGAGAAAGCGACGGTAGAGGTGTTGAGCGGTGGAGAGAGATGGCCTGATGACGGGATGGTCCTTGTAATTTGAGACATTTTCTCTTTCAAATAAAGTAAAACAACATCAGGCCACAGATTTAATAAATATATATTTATATATGCTAATTTCAAATTACCCATATTATTATTTAAAAAGAATATTCCTCAAATTCTTTTGAAGAATAAGCCAAAAGAAGAATAATTAAATCCAAAATGTTACAATACAACTCTCACAATCTCACCGGTTTTCGGAATTGCATGCACGACAGACCAAGTGGAAGGTTTTTAAATCTATACATATGTGCGTGAGGCTAGCTATTCAAGAAACATGTGAGATCATGTTGTCTTTAATCCATTTTTCAGAAATTTTCATTTTACATCTCTTAAATTATACTTATTTAAATCTTGAATTTTCATAAATTTACTAAAAATATAAAGGCAAAATGTATAGGTAAAGAGTTTCTCCTAATAACATTTTTTTTCATATATAGGATAGATTTATAAATATAATATATGAATGGATATTAACAATGACACTAATGAATCGGTATATAATCTTGGCATATTAAACTTTGAGACCCATTCGTTATAACATAAAATAAAATATAAAGTTTCTAACTCATTAAAACTGACATAATTTAATTTATTTTGCTATAATTTAATTATATATATATATATATACACACAACCAAAATGTCAAAATCTCACCTTTCAGATGTTGAATATTAAAAAAAAAACCAAAGAATTTTTTTTATATTTATATCAACTAAAATCTATAAAAATACAAAATAATAAATTATGAGAAGCCACAAAAACTTTGTCATGTTCAAATATGATATTCATATGCTTAATAATTCCTTGACCCAATATGCCTACCATTTTGATTTGCATGGGTGAGGGTGGCTAATTCCTTTACCCAATATGCCTACAATTTTGGGATAAGACCGAGTGGATGAGTGTTCCCTCAAGTGGTGTCTCCAGGACTTGAACAAAAGGTCCTACCCTCTCATGACTCAAAAAGGATTTCTATTTATTGGTTAGATCATAAACATGTTATTCATTAGAGGAGCACTAGTACTTAAGGAGTCAGAGGTAACCCAAGGGTAAAATAGTAATTTGACCCAGTTGGAGTTACAAACATGCCGCTTGCTGGAATGTAGCTGTGGGTCTTTATTGAGTGTTGATGAATTATCTCTAGCTCTCGGAATGTAGAAATGTTGACCTTTGCAAATGAGGGAGCTTCTCTATTTATAGAGCTCCCTGATGGACTTCATGGGTTTGGGCCTGACCTTCATTGGTCATGGGCCTAACCTTTGGCCTAATTTAATTGGACTTGAGTCTGGCCTTTGGGCCTAATTAATAGAACTTAAGCCTAGTCTTTAGGCCCAATTACTGTAAAAAGATTTGGAGAAAAAAAATTCAATTTTCAAAGCCCAAAATCCAAAATCCAAAACAAAGAAATTATTAACCAAAACCTAAATTTGATGTTTAATTATAAGCAAAAGTTGTGTAGCCTATATAATTAAACACCTTTAGAGAAATTACTAAATCTACCCAACCTTACTTGAAAAAAAAAAAAGAAGAAAGAAATAGAATATATCCCAAAAGCTATATAAAATTCATACCCTACAAAGTTATGAAAAAAATAAACTTTAAACAATTTATTATCGTAATAAAAATTCATATTTTTGTCGGTCAACATTGAAATTATGATTGGTGAATTTTAAAAAGAGTTGTCAAAAGGAAAATCTAGAATAGTAGGGGTAGTTATATAGCAATTAACCCAAAATTAAATATTACTTTATCATTCTTAGTTATCATTTTGACTAAAAAAAAAAACTTTATTATTATTTATTATTCCAAAAATATATATATATATACTATATTAGGTGTAAAATGGGAATTACGGTTACATAAACAGTTTGCATTTTAATTTGAGACAATTGGTCGATGAATTGTTGCCTTTTTCTTTCCTTTGTTTTTATGTGAAAAAATTATTATTATTTTTAAATTTTTTTATAATCTATTATTACATTTTGTTTTTCTCTCTTATATATATATATATATATAATGTGATAATTTCAAATTACCCATATTATTATTTAAAAAGAATATTCCTCAAATTCTTTTGGAGAATAAGCCAAAAGAAGAATAATTAAATCCAAAATGTTACAATACAACTCTCACAATCTCACCGGTTTCCGGAATTACATGCATGACAGACCACGTGGAAGATTTTTAAATCTTTACATATGTGTGTGAGGCTAGCTATTCAAGAAACATGTGAGATCTTGTTGTCTTTAATCCATTTTTCTGAAATTTTCATTTTACATCCCTTAAATTATACCTATTTAAATCTTGTATTTTCATAAATTTACTAAAAATATAAAGGCAAAATGTATGGTAAAGAGTTTCTCCTAATAACATTTTTTTCATATATATGATAGATTTATAAATATAATATATGAATGGATATTAACAATGACACTAATGAATCGGTATATAATCTAGGTATAATAAATTTTGAAACCCATTTGTTATAACATAAATAAAAGATAAAGTTTCTAACTCAACAAAATTGACATAATTTAATTTATTTTGCTATAATTTAATTTATATATATATATATATATATAATTTCAACCAAAATGTCAAAATCTCACCTTTCAGATGTTGAATATTAAAAAAAAAAAACCAAAGAATTTTTTTTTTATATTTATATCAACTAAAATTTATAAAAATACAAAATAATCAATCATGAGAAGCCACAAAAACTTTGTCATGTTCAAATATGATATTCATATGCTTAATAATAATAATAATAATAATAAAAAGAACATATGCTTAATTATATGCTAAACCTACAAATACATTATTTTTTTAATTATATATTATTTGATAAAATAAATCTATTTAACCCTAGCCAATTAATTTGTAGAAATTCCTAATCCTATAGTATTGTATTCTATAGCTAGTTTCGCCATATATTGATTTATTTACAATATATTTGATAACTTTCTATTGACAATAATGTTTTCACCATTTTATAATACATAAATAGAAAAAAAAAAAAAAAGAAATGTTATGAGACCAACTAATTTGATATGTTTATGAAGTGTTATTTGGTTTCTTTTACAATGTTCATGATTTTTTTTAATTGGAAATTAAGCATTTAAATAGAGAGTTTTCATGGAAAAAAAAAATCCAAAACATTTTCATTGAATTTTTTTATTAACAAAACTGAATGACCAACAATTCTTTGCGGAGAACACAATTTCCATAAATTTTTCACAAGAAATCTATTGAAGTAAACGAAAACTTTCGTGGAATGAAGAATAAATTAGAGAATGGAGACAAAACTAGAGAAGCTTATCCTTGCCTCCATCTCTATCCCATGAACATCTGTTAAACATGTGAATAGATCACCTAGTTAGGACACCTACTATTGGTCAAGAAGCCAAAGTTTTGAATCTTTTCACCTCTACATGGTGTTGAGTGAATATCATTCAACAATATCAAATACAGTTATTTATAAAATAAAAAATAAATAAAAAAAAGATAAATTATACTTTTGATTTTTCGAGCTATTTTAGTTTATATAGCATTTTGTTCACTTTCCATCTGAAAATGGAAAGGAGAAGTTAATATATGTATGTGTATATATATATGTATGTTTGTGTATGTGTGTATATGTATGTATGTATGTATAGGTGTGTGTATATGTGTGTGTGTGTATGTATGTATGTATGTGTGTGTACTTGAACAAATAAAGACAAATGAGGCCAAAAAAATATATAAAAAAATTAAAATAAAGGTTAAAATGTCAAGTTGGAAAACTTATGGACCAAAATACTACTAAACTCAAATCATATATTAAATAAAATTAATTTTAAAAAAGAAAATATAAATTGATTTTTTTTTTGGTGGGTGTAGATTTATACAAAGTAAACAAGTAAAAAGGATAAAAAAAAAAAAAAAAAAAGAAACAAAAACTAAGGGTGGAAAATGGAGGAGAATTTAGAGTTGTGGCTGGTTTAGAAAAGACATTTATTGCTATTAAATGTTTGGTGTTAGAATCATATCTGAACCTATTAAAGTTAAACCATAGTTTGTTTCACTGCTTTAAATTAGTTTGTCTTAATCTTTATTAGTTTTTGCAATGATATTTGAGACAATTGGTTGAACTGTTGCTTTTTTCTTTTCTTTGTTTTTATGTGAAAAAATTATCATTATTTTAAAATCTTTTTTTCTTTTTCTCTTTTTCTTTTGTTCTTATTGCCATTAATCTTTTATAATTTTAAGGCTATGAGTACCAAAGGTTAAAAATATCTTCTCTTCTTTAGTGATGAAATGTATCGAGATTTGTAATATGATTTCTTTCCTTTCGTGAATTTCGAGGCAGGATTTTATCTAAATTAAACGATAGTGAATTTTATGAAAGTAATAATTTAATTGCTAAATTTTAGTGGGTAATGAACTTAAGGGTAATTGTTTTAAATGGTAAAACTCTTGAAAATATTTTTAGTATAACAAAATATTACTGTCTATCAGTGATAGATCGCGATAGACATATATCAATGGACGACAGATCACGATGGACATCAATCTCGCAGTCTATCATTGATAGATAGTAACGTTTTGTTATATTTATAAATAAGTTGGTTCATTTTCCTTTATTTGAAAACACCTCATGATTTTGTCTCTATATTTTTAGTTTTATAATAATTTAGTACTTGTGTTTTAAAATTTGTAATGATGTCATCTGTATCTTGAACAATCGTTATGTATTTAAAAGTGTATAGACTAAGGGGCGTTTGGGGCAAAGAGTTGATTATTATAGTCCTAGGTTATTATAGTTAAGTTATAATAGTTTGTGTTTGGGGTATAGATTATATTAGCTTGGGTTATAATATTATGTGTTTAAAGTGTAAACTATTTTAATTTGTGAACGAAATAGTAAACACTGTAGCAATGAATAAAAAGATATGAATGTGAAATAGTAAAAGCCATAATAAATAGTAAATACTATAGAAAATGAGGGTTTAGAAATAATATTGACTGTAACTAATTGGGGAATACAAAATAGTATTTACTTTAGTAGTTATTATAATCTTAGGATAGTCTTCGCCTCAAACACATCATAAATTGTTACATACTAAAGATCAAGAGACTAAATTTTTACTTTCCATAAATATTCATGATTAAGAATATTTGTTTTAACTTTTAAGAGTGTGAATGCTTTGAGTTGTTAGTTTTTAGGGTTACTATTTTTATCGATGTCACTCCTGGAAATCTGATTAAACATATTCTATTAAAGTATGATGTCGTGTTCTGCATGCGACATCTGAATATCATGAAATCAGTGTTCTTATTGTATCTTTCGAAACCGACACACTAGATATGTAACTTACGTCATTTTTGACTTGTTTAGAAGGTCAATTATTAAAATATCATATCATTATTGTCAATGAAT
Organism: Benincasa hispida; assembly: GCF_027475165.1. Classification (NCBI taxonomy): domain Eukaryota; kingdom Viridiplantae; phylum Streptophyta; class Magnoliopsida; order Cucurbitales; family Cucurbitaceae; genus Benincasa; species Benincasa hispida. Next base: position 10,422 of record NW_028325611.1, read on the forward strand.
GTATTACATATGATCAACTATTTATCAATATTAATAAAGATAGTAAGGATAATATACAGATAATCATTAATTTTTTCTTAATAATTATTAAATTGTTTTCTCTTTCAAATAAAGTAAAACAACATCAATCTACAGATTTAATATATATATTTATATATATGATAATTTCAAATTATCCATAATATTATTTAAAAAGAATATTCCTCAAATGCTTTTGAAGAATAAGCCAAAAGAAGAATAATTAAATCCAAAATATTACAATACAACTCTCACAGTTTCACGTCTCACCAGTTTCCGGAATTGCATGCATGACAGGCCACGTGGTAGATTTTTAAATCTATACATATGTGTGTCAGGGCTGTTCATGAAACATGTGAGATCATGTTGTCTTTAATCTATTTTGGAGAAATTTTCATTTTAAATTATACCTATTTAAATCTTGAACTTTCATAAATTTATCGATTAATCATTTTTTTTAAGATTTGGTTTGAAAAATATTGTAAAAATTATATAATTCCGTTTTAAATTTATCTTCTAAATTATTATAAGTGAATCAATTATTTAGACCCTTTATTAAGATTACATTTGAAAATTGTCGATGCATTTTATTCTTATAGGTGTATAGGCTTTTCGAGATGTTGAATTAATAAAATAGATGATTAAACTTGATGCATGGACACTCTTCAAAAGAAGTTTTAGTTGAGAGTCTAAATTGATTTGTTTATGCATGGACACTCTTCAAAAGACTGATTTGTTCTCATCGTTTTAAAAATTTGTTTCTGACCAACTTTTAAGCAAAATTTCAATTTTATTATTTATAGATTAAGATTTATTTTGTATATTTAGTATATTCCTTATGCAGTGAATATCTATATCCTAAAATTTTAAATTGGTTAGTGCAATGCTATCATTTTTTTCTTTACATAATAGCACATATTTCTCCTATATTTAAAAAATAATCTTATATTTTTTCTTTGAAGAAATTTAGAGCAAAGAATATATAAATTTAAGTTTTCAACATATATGATATAACATCTAAGAGGCGTTTGGGACAATAAACTAGTTATTATAGTTATAGATTGTTATAGTTGGATTATGATAGTTTGTCTTTGGGTATAGATTATTTTAGTTTAGGTTATAATAGTATGTGTCTGAGATGTAAACTATTTTAGTTTGAGAAGGAAATAGTAAATACTGTAGCAAATGATAAAAAAAAATGATGAATGTAAAATAGTAAAAGTTGTAGTAAATAGTAAATACTGTAGCAAATGCGGGTTTTGAAATAGTGTTGATTGTAGTTAATTGGAGGTTTTGAATTAGTTTTCTTGTAGCAAGAGGTGGTTATTATATTTTGATGATAACCCTTGTCCTAAATGCTTCCTAAATAATTATAAAAAAATATAAATTTTGAAAATAGGTCTATTTAATTTAGGCATTATTATCCATCACGACAATTTACTATTATTTATCCAAAAAATTTAACATACTTTTTCATGTTCAAAATTAAAATTGAACAAATACTACTAATTTTCTTCATTTTACAATTGTTTTTTAGAACTACAATCACGAGAAATTATTTTAGAAGCTACAACTCCAAACTAAGCCTCAATATCTCTCTCTCTATATTTTTTATTTTTAATAAATTAGGTCTCATTTGGTAATCGTTTTGTTTTTTGGTTTTGGTTTTTTGACAATTAACATATTTCATCTTAATTTCTTACAATCATTTGCATCTTTCTCAAGTACAAAAATTGATTTTTTAGCAGAATTCTAAAAAGGAAAACAAGCTTTTCAAACTATTATTTTAATTTTCAAAATTCGGCTTGATTTTTGAAAACACAAGTAAAAAGTAGATAACAAATTAAAAAGTTAGAGGTGGAAGAACTATAGGCTTAATTTTTTTAAAAAAAAAACTAAATGATTATCAAATGAGGTCTTAGTCATCAATTTTATTATGTAACAATTTAGTATATGTATTTTAACATTTGTCATAATGTAGTCTCTGCCCTGTACAATTGTTAAAAATTTGAAAGTGTATATGGACTAAATTGTTGCAAAATTAAAAATATAAAAATAAGTGTTTGTTATATATTAAAATCAAAAGAGACTAATACTTCATTTGGTAACCATTTGATTTTTTATTTTTAAAAATTAAGCCTAATTCTTCGTAATTTCTTTTCTACAATTGTTTGCATATTTCTTAGGTAAAGAGTTGAATTCTTAGTCAAATTAAAAAATAAATTAAAAATGATTTTTTTTAGTTTTCAAAACTTGGCTTGATTTTTAAAAATATTAGTAAAAAGTAAAAAACAAAGGCAAAAAAAAATTATAGGCTTAATTTTAGAAAATCAAATAGTTACTAAACGGGACCTAAATCGTTAAAAGTTAATGACTAAAAATGTTTTTTCAACCTTTATGTTTTTAAGTTTAGATGGTTTAAGTCGTTGCTTTTTAGGGTTACTATTTTTATTGATGTCGCATGTGAAGACTCTAACCTGACATATTCTATAATAATATGATGTCTCGTTGTGCACGCGTCATTTGAATACCACAAAATCAATGATCTTATCATGTCATTCAAAACCAACGTACTAGATACGTAAGTTACGTCATTTTTGACTTGTTTAGATTTTCAATTATTGAAATACCATATCGTTCGTTATCAATCAAACGTAATACATAATTGTAATTATTAATAATATATTTTAATATTAATAGACATAGTAAAAATAACACATGGCTAACCAACAAATATTCTCAAATAATTACTAAATTTTGTTTTGTATCATTATTGTCTCTCTTTACTCCCAAAACAAGACGAGATATACCTCAAAATGAGATTAATTTAAAATATAAGTCATTCTCATTTTTTTAATAATATGTTTATAAGATTTCAAATATGTTCTATGGTTCAAATACCCATTATTATTCCTAAAAAAAATATACCCATTATTATTTAAAAAGAATATTCCTTAAATTCCAAGAATAAGCCAAAAGAGAATAATTATCCAAAATATTGCCACCCTCATGTACTCACGTTTCACCATCTTCTATAATTGCATGCATGCGAGACCATTGTGGGAGTTACAACAACAACAACAACAACAACAATAATAATAATAATAATAATAATAATAATAATAATAATAAAAACATTTATAATTTTATTAAAATAAACCTAGTTCATGCATTCGAAGCCGTTCTATTCTTCCATTCCAAATATTATAAAAAAATTGCGAGAGATCGAAAATCGAATTCACTAAATAAGTATATATCAATAATATATGAAAAATCAGATATTTAAATTCTTATAAAAAGAGACAATTTAAACTTCACTCAATTAACTTAGACAAACTTGATACAGAATTATCTGGACAAATACTAAAATAGTGATCATTAGCCATGATGATCATATATTTTTTTTTAATCTCTAAAAAATGCTTAAGTAGACTACTCAAATATTTCAATTAATCCACCCTTAAAAAAGAGAACTAGATTTTAACTACTCATAAGAAACTAACACATTATTCTATTTTCTTTAGACACTAGATCATAATTCATACCATCATAATATTTTTATATATAGAGAGAGAGAAAATTGGAGTAACCCTCAAATTCCTCCATTATTTAGAACTTAATTAAGAAGAAGCAATCATGGAGTAAAGTTGTTTTGCCATTCCTTACTTAGAAGATCATCTTCAACGTCTCCACCTTCATTATTCTGATTCTCATTTCCATTTCCATGTTGAATTTCATTTCCATTTCCATTTCCATTGCTGCAGCTTATTTCACTTTCAAACAATCCTTGAAGCAACATCTCTACATCATCATTCACATCAATCCTTACACCACCACTGTCGCCGTAGTAGCAGGCATCGGAGTACAGACTCCCCATAGGGTCTCCACCATTGACGTCACCACCGATTCCAAAACCCGCTTGGTGAGTGAAATCCATATGACTAACAGTAGCCTCAACACCAACGCCATTAATGTCGTTCACAAGCTTCTCAATCTCACACATTCCAGAATTGTCATTTACCCCAAAATTCCACTCCGATAACAAAATGTTCTCATCGCCATCTCCTTCAACAATAATCGTTTCCGTTCCGCCTAATTCGCTGATTCCCACCATCAAATTTTCTCCATTCATCAAATCGCCCATATTCACTTCCGATTGAACAAACCCCAACTCCCCTGCCATATTGCTACTATTTCCCCCAATTTTATCATTCGAATTCATCACCATATCAATAAACCATTGATCCATCAAATTCCTTCCATTATCAACAAGATCCATCTCATTGCTCCCTATTTCAAGCAGAGGAGAGTTAGAAGGAACAAATTCAGTAGGAGGAGGAGGAAGACGATGAACCTGTTGATGATACTCGATTCGTTTTTGGCAGTCTCTTATTCTCTCTCCGACCATCCAGAACAATGCGAGCAATTCCCCATTGGTGAGTTGGGAAATATGATGACCTTGATGCAATTGATGCATCAGAAGATCGAGTTCGAGTTCTTGATTCTTCTTGATGAGTTTCTTTAGCATATCTTGAGCTTTAGTGGTGCATTCCTTGAGATATGTCTCTTGATTCGTCATTTTCTTCTGGCGTTCGACTTCCGGAAGGCTGAGAAAGCGACGGTAGAGGTGTTGAGCGACGGAGAGAGATGGCCAGATGACGGGATGGTCCTCGTCGGGGCCATTGACGACGGCAAAGGCGAAAACGCCGCAGAGAGTGGTGAGTTCACTTACTTTCTTTAACAATCCGAGCCTTCGTTTCTTGAAACTGGCTTTTCTTGCATTATCGCTTGCAATCCAAACCAACTTCACTTTCTTCCTCGTCATCGAGGCTCTCTCTGTCTTTCTTGTTCTTCTTGTTCTTTCTGGACTCTGATTTTGAGGTGCAACAATGGAGTTTATTTATAAGCCTTGGGGTTAAACTTTTTATTTTTCTAAGTTTTTTTGTTCTCTTGGTAAATGAATTACTAGGGGCATTTTTGTCCTTTAGTAACTAGTGGTAATTAAAGAAGAAAAATACCCCACTGCATCCTGCATTCCACCTATCTTTCTGTCCCAATTGTCCAATCACAGTTTACCATATGATTAGAAAAGTTGTATCAGTATGAAAATTACTCAGATATATCTGGGTATATATCTATCTTTGTGCATCCACCAAATTATCTTATCATAATTTGTTACGTGATAAATTCTTTTTATATCTTCATTTAAATATTTTAATTCTTATTGTGTGTGATGAAAGTGAGATGCATAGAAATAGGATACATCCAAATATTAATCACCAAGTATTGCTCATTATGTTTTATTTCATGGAAAGTCATATTTAGGTTCAATGGATTGCATTTATCCTATTTCATCATTCCAAAATCACATAACAAAAAAAATCAAAAATATATTTTGGGAAAAAAAGTTTGTCACATCACAAACCGATGAACTATACAAAAATGTATACATCCTAAACCACATCCTTTTTATTAGTCTTACTTCACCATAGAAAATCAATAATTCAATTATATGAGTAATATTTGAGTGCAGCCACAACACTATACTTATCTCCATGCACACGTTGATACTCGAGTGAGTTTTACAAAAATGAGTACAACACGGGATGCATCCAAGTTTGTATATATGTATATATGAGAAGAGTTGATCGTGTGACAAACTATGATTTTTTTTTTTTTTTTGACAATATGTGGGGTAGGGGAGTCGAATCTCTCACTTTGAGGATAATAATACAAACACTATGCCAGTTGAAGCTATGTTCATTTTGGCAAACTATAGTTGGATGATAGAGCGAGCTACACAAAGTTGGCTATGAATGTAAATTTTTCTTTAGGATAGATGAAAATTACAGTAAAATTATTAGGAGAAAACAAACACAATTTTCAAAGCCCAAAATCCAAAACAAACTAATTAATAACCAAAACCTAAATTTGATGTTTAATTATAAGCAAAATTTGTGTAGCCTATATAATTAAACTCCTTTAGAGAAATCATTAAATCTACCAAACCTTACTAGAAAAAAAAAAAAAAAAAAAAAGAAATAGAATATATCACAAAAGCTATAAATATTCAAACCATACAAAGTTTTTTTTAAAAAAAAAAAAGAACTTTAAACAATTTATTTTCGAAATAAAAATTCATATTTTTGTGAGTCAACATTCGAATTGTGATTGGTGAATGAAGATGAGTTGTCAAAAGGAAAATCTGGAATAGTGGGGGTAGTTATATAGCAATTAACCTAAAATTAAATACTACTTTATCATCTTAGTTGTCATTTTGACTAAAAAGAAAAAACTTTATTATTCCAAAAATATATATTTATATATTATATTAGGTGTGAAATGGGAATTACATGTAACCGTTAGAATTGATATTTGAGATGAACTGTTGCTTTTTCTTTAAGAAATATCTTCAAGAAATCACAGTTTCTAAATCATTAAAACAGTAAGTCATCACATAGTCATCACAGCTCGTTGGCCTCTTAACGGGTTATACGCCTCTTATCAAAATACCTCAAATAGTTCATTTACTAATGGAACTTTTATCAACAAAATCAGCATGACTAGCGAGAAAATCATCATGAGCGAGATCATCCCTATGAGCGAGATTTACCCTTCCCAGCGAGATTTGGCACTTTCCAGCGAGTTTTAATGCAAAACCAGCGAGATCCAGTGCAAACCAGCGAGATTCCCGTCCCTAGCGAGATCCACCTCTCGCTCTCGCTCGCTCGCGCTCTCGCTCCCTCTCGCTTCCTCTCGCTCCCTCTCGCTCTCCCTCGCTCTCGCTCTTGAGCTGCCTAAGCATCTTCCTAAGCAGCGGTCTGCTTATGCCCAGATCCTCTGTGACAACTTCAAAAATTCATAACTCAAAATCCAGCCCTCTTCTGAAGAAACTTCCTTCTACAAAAATGTTTAGAATTGAGTTAGCAACATTACCTTAAAACTTCAGCTCAAAATTCCTCGTCGTTTAATCTGGAGATTCAAAACTTCATCATTGGCCCCAATTCAAGCAGCTGCCTGCTTGTTCAACAATTTCCAGTTCAACATTCAAAATTATATAACTCGATTTCCAGGCCTCATCTTAAAAAGTTTCATTCTACAAAGTTGTTTATAATTGAGTTAACAATATTATCTCAAATTTTTAGCTCAAAACGCTTCGTAAGTCGCCCTGGAGCTTCAATTCTTCACTGATGGCCTAGATTCACTTATCCTTTTTATTATTTATTATGTTTCCACACTATCATAGTTTATTTCCTCTACATTTTTTATAATGATTTGCATCTTTCTTTTTTTAAATACTGTTGAATTTTTAGTTGAATTTCAAAAACAAAATCAATTTTTTAGGAACTACTCTTTATAGTTTTCAAAATTTAGATCACAATGTATGAAACTGGGAGATGTAAGTAGTGTTTATAAGCTTAATTTTTAAAAATAAAAATAAAGTAGCCTTAATTTTTCATTTGTTTAAATATACGATATTTTCTCCTGATTTCTACAAATATGGAGTAGTATTTAAGGATAATATAATATTTCTCAATTTAATGATTGTTTATTTTTATAATTTTAAACTTTTTTGCAGAGTTACTTTTCAAAAGGTTTTGTACCATTTAATGATTGGTATTTTGGTCATTTCAAAATTCTCGAATAATAATTTAAAAAATAATTTTACGATTTTCTAATTTTGATTTTGATTTTTTTTTTTTTTGCTATTTTTCAAAATGAATCTTCAAAATTTACTATTTCTTTTGTTGACCCAAATTTGAATTCCTTTTCTTTACCATCCATCACTTGATATAGTTTTTGATGTACTAAAGAAAAATAACATATATCCCTAAACTTTTTATGTGTTAGTCAATATACTCCTAAAATTTGTAGTTATATTAGTCAAAAGACTCAAAACCATAAGTTAATGATTGTATTAGTTTAGACCTTTCATAATTTAGGATAATCTTCCCTCCAAACACATCCTGATTGTTACATACTAAAGATCAAGAGACAAAATTGTTACTTTTCATAAATATTCACGATTAAGAATATTTATTTTAACTTTTAAGAGTGTGAATGCTTTGAGTTGTTAGATTTTAAGGTTTCTATTTTTATCGATGTCACTTCTGGAAATCTGATTAAACATATTCTATTATAGTATGATGTCGTGTTCTGCATGTGACATCTGAATATCATGAAATCAACATTCTTATCGTATCTTTCAGAACTGACGTACTAGATATGTAATTTATGTCATTTTTGACTTGTTTAGAAGGTCAATTATGAAAATATCATATCATTATTGTCGATGGAAGTAATACATATGATCAACTATTTATGATATATTTCAATATTAATAAACATAGTAAGGATAATACATAGATAATCGTTAATTTTTTTTCTTAATAATTATTAAATTTTGTTTCATACCATTATTTTCTCTTTCAAATAAAGTAAAACATCATCCATCCACAGATTTAATAAATATATATTTATATATATGATAATTTCAAATTATCCATATTATTATTTAAAAAGAATATTCCTCAAATTCCTTTGAAAAATAAGCCAAAAAAAGAATAATTAAATCCAAAATATTACAACTCTCACAGTCTCACGTCTCACCGGTTTCCGAAAATGCATGCATGACAGACCACGTGGAAGATTTTTAAATCTATACATATGTGCGTGAAGCTAGCTATTCAAGAAAAATGTGAAATCATGTTGTCTATAATCCATTTTTGAGAAATTTTCATTTTACATCCCTTAAATTATACCTATTTAAATCTTGAATTTTATAAATTTACCGATTAATCGTCTCTTTTTAGATTTGATTTAAAAAATATTGGAAGAATTATATAATTTTTTTAAAAAAATTTATCTTTTAAATTATTATAAGTGAATCAATTATTTAACTCTTTATTAAGATTACATTTGAAAATTGTCGATGCATCATTCTTATACGTGTGTAGACTTTTCGAGATGTTGAATTAATAAAATAGATGATTAAACTTGATGTATGGACACTTTTCAAAAGAAGTTTTAGATGAGAGTCTAAATTGATTTGTTTATGAAAGTTTAGGAGTTTAGTTGATAAAATTATATGTATCACACGATATTTACCTAGAAAGAACGTAATGAAGGGTGTAAAATTGATATATCTACGAAAGTTTAGGATTTGAATTGATATAATTTTTGTTTAGAGTTTAATTTAGTGTTTTCTTTTCTAATTTAAAAAGAAAAATTGGTTTTTGTTTGGCATGCAATAAATAAATATGATATAGTTTGTTTTAATAATTATGATTGATTTTTAAAAGTTAGACAATTTAACAAATTTTATTATGGCATTCCATCTCAGAGAGTTTGCACCAATGGTACTTATTCGACCTAAATTCTTTTTATAAAAAAATATGTTTTGTGAAGATTTGAAACGTCTCCTTCATTATTCTTTAAATGAACAACTACACGTGAAAAGTTGACTCCCATAGGTAAAGTGTAACACATAAATTTACTAAAAATATAAAGGCAATATGTATAGGTAAAGAGTTTCTCCTAATAACATTTTTTTTTTCATATATAGGATAACTTTATAAATGTAATAATTTAGTACTTGTATTTTAAAATTTGTAATGATGTCATCTGTATCTTGAACAATCGTTATGTATTTAAAAGTGTATAGACTAAGGGGCGTTTGGGGCAAAGAGTTGATTATTATAGTCCTAGGTTATTATAGTTAAGTTATAATAGTTTGTGTTTGGGGTATAGATTATATTAGCTTGGGTTATAATAGTATGTGTTTGAAGTGTAAACTATTTTAATTTGTGAAGGAAATAGTAAACATTGTAGCAATGAATAAAAAGATATGAATGTGAAATAGTAAAAGCCATAATAAATAGTAAATACTATAGAAAATGAGGGTTTAGAAATAATATTGACTGTAACTAATTGGGGAATACAAAATAGTATTTACTTTAGTAGTTATTATAATCTTAGGATAGTCTTCGCCCCAAACACATCATAAATTGTTACATACTAAAGATCAAGAGACTAAATTTTTACTTTCCATAAATATTCATGATTAAGAATATTTGTTTTAACTTTTAAGAGTGTGAATGCTTTGAGTTGTTAGTTTTTAGGGTTACTATTTTTATCGATGTCACTCCTGGAAATCTGATTAAACATATTCTATTAAAGTATGATGTCGTGTTCTGCATGCGACATCTGAATATCATGAAATCAATGTTCTTATTGTATCTTTCGAAACCGACGCACTAGATATGTTACTTACGTCATTTTTGACTTGTTTAGAAGGTCAATTATTAAAATATCATATCATTATTGTCAATGAATGTATTACATATGATCAACTATTTATCAATATTAATAAAGATAGTAAGGATAATATACAGATAATCATTAATTTTTTCTTAATAATTATTAAATTGTTTTCTCTTTCAAATAAAGTAAAACAACATCAATCTACAGATTTAATATATATATTTATATATATGATAATTTCAAATTATCCATAATATTATTTAAAAAGAATATTCCTCAAATGCTTTTGAAGAATAAGCCAAAAGAAGAATAATTAAATCCAAAATATTACAATACAACTCTCACAGTTTCACGTCTCACCAGTTTCCGGAATTGCATGCATGACAGGCCACGTGGTAGATTTTTAAATCTATACATATGTGTGTCAGGGCTGTTCATGAAACATGTGAGATCATGTTGTCTTTAATCTATTTTGGAGAAATTTTCATTTTAAATTATACCTATTTAAATCTTGAACTTTCATAAATTTATCGATTAATCATTTTTTTTAAGATTTGGTTTGAAAAATATTGTAAAAATTATATAATTCCGTTTTAAATTTATCTTCTAAATTATTATAAGTGAATCAATTATTTAGACCCTTTATTAAGATTACATTTGAAAATTGTCGATGCATTTTATTCTTATACGTGTATAGGCTTTTCGAGATGTTGAATTAATAAAATAGATGATTAAACTTGATGCATGGACACTCTTCAAAAGAAGTTTTAGTTGAGAGTCTAAATTGATTTGTTTATGCATGGACACTCTTCAAAAGACTGATTTGTTCTCATCGTTTTAAAAATTTGTTTCTGACCAACTTTTAAGCAAAATTTCAATTTTATTATTTATAGATTAAGATTTATTTTGTATATTTAGTATATTCCTTATGCAGTGAATATCTATATCCTAAAATTTTAAATTGGTTAGTGCAATGCTATCATTTTTTTCTTTACATAATAGCACATATTTCTCCTATATTTAAAAAATAATCTTATATTTTTTCTTTGAATAAATTTAGAGCAAAGAATATATAAATTTAAGTTTTCAACATATATGATATAACATCTAAGAGGCGTTTGGGACAATAAACTAGTTATTATAGTTATAGATTGTTATAGTTGGATTATGATAGTTTGTCTTTGGGTATAGATTATTTTAGTTTAGGTTATAATAGTATGTGTCTGAGATGTAAACTATTTTAGTTTGAGAAGGAAATAGTAAATACTGTAGCAAATGATAAAAAAAATGATGAATGTAAAATAGTAAAAGTTGTAGTAAATAGTAAATACTGTAGCAAATGCGGGTTTTGAAATAGTGTTGATTGTAGTTAATTGGAGGTTTTGAATTAGTTTTCTTGTAGCAAGAGGTGGTTATTATATTTTGATGATAACCCTTGTCCTAAATGCTTCCTAAATAATTATAAAAAATATAAATTTTGAAAATAGGTCTATTTAATTTAGGCATTATTATCCATCACGACAATTTACTATTATTTATCCAAAAAATTTAACATACTTTTTCATGTTCAAAATTAAAATTGAACAAATACTACTAATTTTCTTCATTTTACAATTGTTTTTTAGAACTACAATCACGAGAAATTATTTTAGAAGCTACAACTCCAAACTAAGCCTCAACATCTCTCTCTCTATATTTTTTATTTTTAATAAATTAGGTCTCATTTGGTAATTGTTTTGTTTTTTGGTTTTGGTTTTTTGACAATTAACATATTTCATCTTAATTTCTTACAATCATTTGCATCTTTCTCAAGTACAAAAATTGATTTTTTAGCAGAATTCTAAAAAGGAAAACAAGCTTTTCAAACTATTATTTTAATTTTCAAAATTCGGCTTGATTTTTGAAAACACAAGTAAAAAGTAGATAACAAATTAAAAAGTTAGAGGTGGAAGAACTATAGGCTTAATTTTTTTAAAAAAAAAACTAAATGATTATCAAATGAGGTCTTAGTCATCAATTTTATTATGTAACAATTTAGTATATGTATTTTAACATTTGTCATAATGTAGTCTCTGCCCTGTACAATTGTTAAAAATTTGAAAGTGTATATGGACTAAATTGTTGCAAAATTAAAAATATAAAAATAAGTGTTTGTTATATATTAAAATCAAAAGAGACTAATACTTCATTTGGTAACCATTTGATTTTTTATTTTTAAAAATTAAGCCTAATTCTTCGTAATCTCTTTTCTACAATTGTTTGCATATTTCTTAGGTAAAGAGTTGAATTCTTAGTCAATTTAAAAAATAAATTAAAAATGATTTTTTTTTTTAGTTTTCAAAACTTGGCTTGATTTTTAAAAATATATGTAAAAAGTAAAAAACAAAGGCAAAAACAAAATATAGGCTTAATTTTAGAAAATCAAATAGTTACTAAACGGGACCTAAATCGTTAGAAGTTAATGACTAAAAATGTTTTTTCAACCTTTATGTTTTTAAGTTTAGATGGTTTAAGTCGTTGCTTTTTAGGGTTACTATTTTTATTGATGTCGCATGTGAAGACTCTAACCTGACATATTCTATAATAATATGATGTCTCGTTGTGCACGCGTCATTTGAATACCACAAAAATCAATGATCTTATCATGTCATTCAAAACCAACGTACTAGATACGTAAGTTACGTCATTTTTGACTTGTTTAGATTTTCAATTATTGAAATACCATATCGTTCGTTATCAATCAAACGTAATACATAATTGTAATTATTAATAATATATTTTAATATCAATAGACATAGTAAAAGTAACACATGGCTAACCAACAAATATTCTCAAATAATTACTAAATTTTGTTTTGTATCATTATTGTCTCTCTTTACTCCCAAAACAAGACGAGATATACCTCAAAATGAGATTAATTTAAAATATCAGTCATTCTCATTTTTTAATAATATGTTTATAAGATTTCAAATATGTTCTATGGTTCAAATACCCATTATTATTCCTAAAAAAAATATACCCATTATTATTTAAAAAGAATATTCCTTAAATTCCAAGAATAAGCCAAAAGAGAATAATTATCCAAAATATTGCCACCCTCATGTACTCACGTTTCACCATCTTCTATAATTGCATGCATGCGAGACCATTGTGGGAGTTACAACAACAACAACAACAACAATAATAATAATAATAATAATAATAATAATAAAAACATTTATAATTTTATTAAAATAAACCTAGTTCATGCATTCGAAGCCGTTCTATTCTTCCATTCCAAATATTATAAAAAAATTGCGAGAGATCGAAAATCGAATTCGAATTCACTAAATAAGTATATATCAATAATATATGAAAAATCAGATATTTAAATTCTTATAAAAAGAGACAATTTAAACTTCACTCAATTAACTTAGACAAACTTGATACAGAATTATCTGGACAAATACTAAAATAGTGATCATTAGCCATGATGATCATATATTTTTTTTTAATCTCTAGAAAATGCTTAAGTAGACTACTCCAAATATTTCAATTAATCCACACTTAAAAAAGAGAACTAGATTTTAACTACTCATAAGAAACTAACACATTATTCTATTTTCTTTAGACACTAGATCATAATTCATACCATCATAATATTTTTATATATAGAGAGAGAGAAAATTGGAGTAACCCTCAAATTCCTCCATTATTTAGAACTTAATTAAGAAGAAGCAATCATGGAGTAAAGTTGTTTTGCCATTCCTTACTTAGAAGATCATCTTCAACGTCTCCACCTTCATTATTCTGATTCTCATTTCCATTTCCATGTTGAATTTCATTTCCATTGCTGCAGCTTATTTCACTTTCAAACAATCCTTGAAGCAACATCTCTACATCATCATTCACATCAATCCTTACACCACCACTGTCGCCGTAGTAGCAGGCATCGGAGTACAGACTCCCCATAGGGTCTCCACCATTGACGTCACCACCGATTCCAAAACCCGCTTGGTGAGTGAAATCCATATGACTAACAGTAGCCTCAACACCAACGCCATTAATGTCGTTCACAAGCTTCTCAATCTCACACATTCCAGAATTGTCATTTACCCCAAAATTCCACTCCGATAACAAAATGTTCTCATCGCCATCTCCTTCAACAATAATCGTTTCCGTTCCGCCTAATTCGCTGATTCCCACCATCAAATTTTCTCCATTCATCAAATCGCCCATATTCACTTCCGATTGAACAAACCCTAACTCCCCTGCCATATTGCTACTATTTCCCCCAATTTTATCATTCGAATTCATCACCATATCAATAAACCATTGATCCATCAAATTCCTTCCATTATCAACAAGATCCATCTCATTGCTCCCTATTTCAAGCAGAGAAGAGTTAGAAGGAACAAATTCAGTAGGAGGAGGAGGAAGACGATGAACCTGTTGATGATACTCGATTCGTTTTTGGCAGTCTCTTATTCTCTCTCCGACCATCCAGAACAATGCGAGCAATTCCCCATTGGTGAGTTGGGAAATATGATGACCTTGATGCAATTGATGCATCAGAAGATCGAGTTCGAGTTCTTGATTCTTCTTGATGAGTTTCTTTAGCATATCTTGAGCTTTAGTGGTGCATTCCTTGAGATATGTCTCTTGATTCGTCATTTTCTTCTGGCGTTCGACTTCCGGAAGGCTGAGAAAGCGATGGTAGAGGTGTTGAGCGACGGAGAGAGATGGCCAGATGACGGGATGGTCCTCGTCGGGGCCATTGACGACGGCAAAGGCGAAAACGCCGCAGAGAGTGGTGAGTTCACTTACTTTCTTTAACAATCCGAGCCTTCGTTTCTTGAAACTGGCTTTTCTTGCATTATCGCTTGCAATCCAAACCAACTTCACTTTCTTCCTCGTCATCGAGGCTCTCTCTGTCTTTCTTGTTCTTCTTGTTCTTTCTGGACTCTGATTTTAAGGTGCAACAATGGAGTTTATTTATAAGCCTTGGGGTTAAACTTTTTATTTTTCTTTTTCTAAGTTTTTTTATTCTCTTGGTAAATGAATTACTAGGGGCATTTTTGTCCTTTAGTAACTAGTGGTAATTAAAGATGAAAAATACCCCACTGCATCCTGCATTCCACCTATCTTTCTGTCCCAATAGTCCAATCACAGTTTACCATATGATTAGAAAAGTTGTATCAGTATGAAAATTACTCAGATATATCTGGGTCTATATCTATCTTTGTGCATCCACCAAATTATCTTATCATAATTTGTTACGTGATAAATTCTTTTTATATCTTTATTTAAATATTTTAATTCTTATTGTGTGTGATGAAAGTGAGATGCATAGAAATAGGATACATCCAAATATTAATCACCAAGTATTGCTCATTATGTTTTATTTCATGGAAAGTCATATTTAGGTTCAATGGATTGCATTTATCCTATTTCATCATTCCAAAATCACATAACAAAAAAAATCAAAAATATATTTTGGGAAAAAAAGTTTGTCACATCACAAACCGATGAACTATACAAAAATGTATACATCCTAAACCACATCCTTTTTATTAGTCTTACTTCACCATAGAAAATAAATAATTCAATATAGATATATGAGTAATATTTGAGTGCAGCCACAACACTATACTTATCTCCATGCACACGTTGATACTCGAGTGAGTTTTACAAAAATGAGTACAACACGGGATGCATCCAAGTTTGTATATATGTATATATGAGAAGAGTTGATCGTGTGACAAACTATGATTTTTTTTTTTTTTTGACAATATGTGGGGTAGGGGAGTCGAATCTCTCACTTTGAGGATAGTAATACAAACACTATGCCAGTTGAAGCTATGTTCATTTTGGCAAACTATAGTTGGATGATAGAGCGAGCTACACAAAGTTGGCTATGAATGTAAATTTTTCTTTAGGATAGATGAAAATTACAGTAAAATTATTAGGAGAAAACAAACACAATTTTCAAAGCCCAAAATCCAAAACAAACTAATTAATAACCAAAACCTAAATTTGATGTTTAATTATAAGCAAAATTTGTGTAGCCTATATAATTAAACTCCTTTAGAGAAATCATTAAATCTACCAAACCTTACTTGAAAAAAAAAAAGAAAAAGAAATAGAATATATCACAAAAGCTATAAATATTCAAACCATACAAAGTTTAAAAAAAAAAAAAAAAAGAACTTTAAACAATTTATTTTCGAAATAAAAATTCATATTTTTGTGAGTCAACATTGGAATTGTGATTGGTGAATGAAGATGAGTTGTCAAAAGGAAAATCTGGAATAGTGGGGGTAGTTATATAGCAATTAACCCAAAATTAAATACTACTTTATCATCTTAGTTGTCATTTTGACTAGAAAGAAAAGACTTTATTATTCCAAAAATATATATTTATATATTATATTAGGTGTGAAATGGGAATTACATGTAACCGTTTGAATTGATATTTGAGATGAACTGTTGCTTTTTCTTTAATAAATATCTTCAAAAAATCGTAGTTTCAAAATCATTAAAACAGTAAGTCATCACAGCTCGTTGGCCTCTTAACGGGTTATACGTCTCTTATCAAAATACCTCAAATAGTTCATTTACTAATGGAACTTTTATCAACAAAATCAGCATGACTAGCGAGAAAATCATCATGAGCGAGATCATCCCTATGAGCGAGATTTACCCTTCCCAGCGAGATTTGGCACTTTCCAGCGAGTTTTAATGCAAAACCAGCGAGATCCAGTGCAAACCAGCGAGATTCCCGTCCCTAGCGAGATCCACCTCTCGCTCTCGCTCGCTCGCGCTCTCGCTTCCTGTCGCTCCCTCTCGCTCCCTCTCGCTCTCCCTCGCTCTCCCTCGCTCTCGCTCTTGAGCTGCCTAAGCATCTTCCTAAGCAGCGGTCTGCTTATGCCCAGATCCTCTGTGACAACTTCAAAAATTCATAACTCAAAATCCAGCCCTCTTCTGAAGAAACTTCCTTCTACAAAAATGTTTAGAATTGAGTTAGCAACATTACCTTAAAACTTCAGCTCAAAATTCCTCGTCGTTTAATCTGGAGATTCAAAACTTCATCATTGGCCCCAATTCAAGCAGCTGCCTGCTTGTTCAACAATTTCCAGTTCAACATTCAAAATTATATAACTCGATTTCCAGGCCTCATCTTAAAAAGTTTCATTCTACAAAGTTGTTTATAATTGAGTTAACAATATTATCTCAAATTTTTAGCTCAAAACGCTTCGTAAGTCGCCCTGGAGCTTCAATTCTTCACTGATGGCCTAGATTCACTTATCCTTTTTATTATTTATTATGTTTCCACACTACCATAGTTTATTTCCTCTACATTTTTTATAATGATTTGCATCTTTCTTTTTTTAAATACTGTTGAATTTTTAGTTGAATTTCAAAAACAAAATCAATTTTTTAGGAACTACTCTTTATAGTTTTCAAAATTTAGATCACAATGTATGAAACTGGGAGATGTAAGTAGTGTTTATAAGCTTAATTTTTAAAAATAAAAATAAAGTAGCCTTAATTTTTCATTTGTTTAAATATACGATATTTTCTCCTGATTTCTACAAATATGGAGTAGTATTTAAGGATAATATAATATTTCTCAATTTAATGATTGTTTATTTTTATAATTTTAAACTTTTTTGCAGAGTTACTTTTCAAAAGGTTTTGTACCATTTAATGATTGGTATTTTGGTCATTTCAAAATTCTCGAATAATAATTTAAAAAATCATTTTACGATTTTCTAATTTTGATTTTCACCTCTACATGGTGTTGAGTGAATATCATTCAACAATATCAAATACACTTATTTATTAAAAAAAAAAAAAAAGATAAATTATACTTTTTATTTTTTGAGCTATTTTAGTTTATATAGCATTTTGTTCACTTTCCATCTGAAAATGGAAAGGAGAAGTTATATATATGTATGTGTAAGATATATGGTTTGTATGGTATGTGGTAGAGGATGTATGTCTGTATAGGTGTGTGTGTATATGTGTGTGTGTGTGTGTATGGATGTATGTATGTGTGTGTACTTGAACAAATAAAGACAAATGAGGCAAAAAAAATATATAAAAAAATTAAAATAAAGGTTAAAATGTCAAGTTGGAAAACTTCTGGACCAAAATACTATTAAACTCAAATTATTAATTTTAAAAAATAAAATATAAATTGATTTTTTTTTTGTGGGTGTAGATTTATACAAAGTAAACAAGTAAACAAGATAAAAAAAATAAAAAAAAGAAAAAAAAAAGAAAGAAGAAGAAACAAAAACTAAGGGTGGAAAATGGAGGAGAATTTAGAGTTGTGACTGGTTTAGAAAAGACATTTATTGCTATTAAATGTTTGGTGTTAGAATCATATCTGAACCTATTAAAGTAAAACCATAGTTTGTTTCACTGCTTTAAATTAGTATGTCTTAATCTTTATTAGTTTTTGCATTGATATTTGAGACAATTGGTTGAACTGTTGTTTTTTTCTTTTCTTTGTTTTTATGTGAAAAAATTATCATTATTTTAAAATCTTTTTTTCTTTTTCTCTTTTTCTTTTGTTCTTATTGCCATTAATCTTTTATAATTTTAAGGCTATGAGTACCAAAGGTTAAAAATATCTTCTCTTCTTTAGTGATGAAATGTATCGAGATTTGTAATATGATTTCTTTCCTTTCGTGAGTTTGGAGGCAGGGTTTTATCTCAATTAAACGATAGTGAATTTTATGAAAGTAATAATTTAATTGCTAAATATTAGTGGGTAATGAACTTAAGGGTAATTGTTTTAAATGGTAAAACTCTTGAAAATATTTTTAGTATAACAAAATATTACTGTCTATCAGTGATAGATCGCGATAGACATATATCAATGGACGACAGATCACGATGGACATCAATCTCGCAGTCTATCATTGATAGATAGTAACGTTTTGTTATATTTATAAATAAGTTGGTTCATTTTCCTTTATTTGAAAACACCTCATGATTTTGTCTCTATATTTTTAGTTTTATAATAATTTGGTACTTGTTTTTTGAAATTTGTAATGATGTCATCTGTATCTTGAACAATCGTTATGTATTTAAAAGTGCATAGACTAAGGGGCGTTTGGGGCAAAGAGTTGATTATTATAGTTCTAGGTTATTATAGTTAAGTTATAATAGTTTGTGTTTGGGGTATAGATTATATTAGTTTGGGTTATAATATTATGTGTTTGAAGTGTAAACTATTTTAATTTGAGAAGGAAATAGTAAACACTATAGCAATGAATAAAAAGATATAAATGTTAAATAGTAAAAGCCATAACAAATAGTAAATACTATAGCAAATGAGGGTTTAGAAATAATGTTGACTGTAATTAATTGGGGAATACAAAATAATATTTACTTTAGTAGTTATTATAATCTTAGGATAGTCTTCGCCCCAAACCCACCATAAATTGTTACATACTAAAGATCAAGAGACTAAATTTTTAATTTCCATAAATATTCATGATTAAGAATATTTGTTTTAACTTTTAAGAGTGTGAATGCTTTGAGTTGTTAGCTTTTCGGGTTACTATTTTTATCGATGTCACTCCTGGTGATCTAATTAAACATATTCTATGATGTCGTGTTCTGCATGTGACATCTGAATATCATGAAATCAATGTTCTTATCGTATCTTTTGAAACCGATGCACTAGATATGTAACTTACGTCATTTTTGACTTGTTTAGAAGGTCAATTATTAAAATATCATATCATTATTGTCAATGAAAGTATTACATATGATCAACTATTTATCAATATTAATAAACATAGAAAGATAATATACAGATAATCATTAATTTTCTCTTAATAATTATTAAATTGTTATCTCTTTCAAATAAAGTAAAACAACATGACGGGATGGTCCTCGTCGGGGCCATTGACGACGGCAAAGGCGAAAACGCTGCAGAGAGTGGTGAGTTCACTTACTTTCTTTAACAATCCGATCCTTCGTTTCTTGAAACTGGCTTTTCTTGCATTATCGCTTGCAATCCAAACCAACTTCACTTTCTTCCTCGTCATCGAGACTCTCTCTGTCTTTCTTGTTCTTCTTGTTCTTTCTGGACTCTGATTTTAAGGTTCAACAATGGAGTTTATTTATAAGCCTTGGGGTTAAACTTTTTATTTTTATTTTTATTTTTCTAAGTTTTTTTATTCTCTTGGTAAACGAATTACTAGGGGCATTTTTGTCCTTTAGTAACTAGTGGTAATTAAAGATGAAAAATACCCCACTGCATCCTGCATTCCACCTATCTTTCTGACCCAATAGTCCAATCACAGTTTACCATATGATTAGAAAAGTTGTATCAGTATGAAAATTACTCAGATATATCTGGGTCTATATCTATCTTTGTGCATCCACCAAATTATCTTATCATAATTTGTTATGTGCTAAATTCTTTTTATATCTTTATTTAAATATTTTAATTCTTATTGTGTGTGATGAAAGTGAAATGCATAGAAATAGGATACATCCAAATATTAATCACCAAGTATTGCTCATTATGTTTTATTTCATGGAAAGTCATATTTAGGTTCAATGGATTGCATTTATCCTATTTCATCATTCCAAAATCACATAACAAAAAAAAAAAATCAAAAATATATATTTGGAAAAAAAGTTTGTCACATCACAAACCGATGAACTAAACAAAAATGTATACATTCTAAACCACATCCTTTTTATTATTCTTACTTCACCATAGAAAATAAATAATTCAATTATATGAGTAATATTTGAGTGTAGCCACAACACTATACTTATCTCCATGCACACGTTGATACTCGAGTGAGTTTTGCAAAAATGAGTACAACACGGGATGCATCCAAGTTTGTATATATGTATATATGAGAAGAGTTGATCGTGTGACAAACTATGATTTTTTTTTTTTTGACAATATGTGGGGTAGGGGAGTTGAATCTCTCACTTTGAGGATAATAATACAAACACTATGCCAGTTGAAGCTATGTTCATTTTGGCAAACTATAGTTGGATGATAGAGTGAGCTACACAAAGTTGGCTATGAATGTAAATTTTTCTTTAGGATAGATGAAAATTACAGTAAAAATATTAGGAGAAAACAAACTAAAGTTTATCGATGTTACTTTTCATAAATATTCAAACATTTATAAAATTGTTACTTTTCATAAATATTCACGATTAAGAATATTTATTTTAACTTTTAAGAGTGTGAATGCTTTGAGTTGTTAGATTTTAAGGTTTCTGTTTTTATCGATGTCACTTCTGGAAATCTGATTAAACATATTCTATTATAGTATGATGTCGTGTTCTGCATGTGACATCTGAATATCATGAAATCAACATTCTTATCGTATCTTTCAGAACTGACGTACTAGATATGTAATTTATGTCATTTTTGACTTGTTTAGAAGGTCAATTATGAAAATATCATATCATTATTGTCGATGGAAGTAATACATATGATCAACTATTTATGATATATTTCAATATTAATAAACATAGTAAGGATAATACACAGATAATCGTTAATTTTTTTCTTAATAATTATTAAATTTTGTTTCATACCATTATTTTCTCTTTCAAATAAAGTAAAACAACATCAATCCACAGATTTAATAATATATATGTATATATATGATAATTTCAAATTACCCATATTATTATTTAAAAAGAATATTCCTCAAATTCTTTTGAAGAATAAGCCAAAAGAAGAATAATTAAATCCAAAATATTACAACTCTCACAGTCTCACGTCTCGCCGGTTTCTGGAAATGCATGCATGACAGGCCACGTGGAAGATTTTTAAATCTATACATATGTGCGTGAGGCTAGCTATTCAAGAAACATGTGAAATCATGTTGTCTATAATCCATTTTTGAGAAATTTTCATTTTACATCCCTTAAATTATACCTATTTAAATCTTGAATTTTCATAAATTTATCGATTAATCGTTTTTTTTAGATTTGATTTCAAAAATATTGTAAGAATTATATAATTTTTTTTAAAATTTATCTTTTAAATTATTATAAGTGAATCAATTATTTAACTCTTTATTAAGATTACATTTGAAAATTGTCGATGCATTTCATTCTTATACGTGTGTAGACTTTTTGAGATGTTGAATTAATAAAATAGATGATTAAACTTGATGCATGGACACTTTTCAAAAGAAGTTTTAGATGAGAGTATAAATTGATTTGTTTATGAAAGTTTAGGAGTTTAGTTGATAAAATTATATGTCTCACACTATATTTGGCTAGAAAGAACGTAATGAAGGGTGTAAAATTGATATATCTATAAAAGTTTAGGATTTAAATTGATATAATTTTTGTTTAGAGTTTAACTTAGTGTTTTTTTTTCTAATTTAAAAAGAAAAATTGGTTTTTGTTTGGCATGCAATAAATAAATATGATATAGTTTGTTTTAATAATTATCTTTGATTTTCAAAAGTTAGATAATTTAACAAATTTTATTATAATATTTTTATATTATGGCATTCCATCTCAGAGAGTTTGCACCAATGGTACTTATT
The DNA here is from genome assembly GCF_027475165.1 of Benincasa hispida. Taxonomy (NCBI): domain Eukaryota; kingdom Viridiplantae; phylum Streptophyta; class Magnoliopsida; order Cucurbitales; family Cucurbitaceae; genus Benincasa; species Benincasa hispida. The sequence goes on from NW_028325611.1 coordinate 33,245, forward strand.
CGACCTAAATTTTTGTTTTTATAAAAATATGTTTTTGAAGATTTGAAACATCTCCTTCATTATTCTTTAAATGAACAACTACATGTGAAAAGTTGAATCCCATAGGTAAAGTGTAACACATAAATTTACTAAAAATATAAAGGCAAAATGTATAGGTAAAGAGTTTCTCCTAATAACATTTTTTTCATATATAAGATAGATTTATAAATATAATATATGAATGGATATTAACAACGACACTAATGAATCAATATATCGTCTAGGCATAACAACTTTGAGACCCATTCATTAAATATAAAGTTTCTAACTCAACAAAAATTTATCTCAAACATTATTTTAGCTTTCTCAAACTTCATCATAAAACCAAGTAAGTGAGGAAAAAAAGTCTTAAAACATGCTTTAACACCTAATGAAAATTATTTTTTTCTTAAATAATAAACACTTTAAAAAAAATAATTCAAATCATTCTAATTCTTTAACTCCTTGATTTGATTATGGGTCTTAACAAACTGATCATATTCATTCATATGTATTTTCATAATCTATTGACTTTGCTCTACTTTTTATTATTTATTTATTTCCTCTAATTTAGTTGTTTCTTACATGCATGTATTTCCTCTCATTCTCAATACCCTTTACCCTTTTCAACCATAACAAATTTTTAAAAACCATTTATTATTTTTCAAAATTTGGCTTAATATTTGTAAAAGAAAATTATTGAAAATAGTAAAATTGTTGAAAATATTTACAAAATGTAACAATATTTTAGAACTATCAATGGTAGACGCTGATAGACACTGATAGAAATATATCAGCGTCTATCATTGATAGATCTAAAATTTGCTATATTTTGTAACCATTTTTTAAATTTAAATAAAAAAGAAATCAATGGTTAGAAAAGTGTTTATTAAATTTAATTTTAAAAATCGAAAATTATAAATTAAATTGGTAGGTCTTAATCTTATTTGTTTTCTTTTTTTTTTTTTTAATTTTTAGATTTTGAAAATCAAATCTTAAGAATACTACTTTCATTTATTTCTTTTTTTAAAATTGGCTTAGTTTTTTTTCTTTTTGAAGTTAAATAATATGTAGAAGAATGTTTACTAAGCTTAACTGTAAAAAATGAAATATCCAAAATCAAATTGGTATAAAAAAAAGGTTTTATTTATTTATTTATTGAATTCTTAGATTTTGAAAATCAAATGAAATGCTACTTCCACTTATTTCTTTCTTTATTTTTGTTATCTACTTTAAAATCAAAAAAATAAAAGTTTATTTCTTTTTAAAAAAATTGTTTTAGAAAGTTGACTATGAATCCGTATATTTTATAAGATAGATGAAAATCATCGTAAAGAAATTAGAGAAAGTTGACTTAGGCGACTTAGTCTTAATCCTGAGTATATTATGAACTCTTGTTCACGAGGAATTTTCCTCTGATTTGCGTGGGTGAAGGTGGCCAATTCGCTGACCCAATATGCCTACTATTTTGGGGATAATAAAACAGAGTGGGGAGTTGGGAACATAATAGTACAAGATAGAATTCACTCCTTCCCTCTTTGAGGGTAAGTAGATGAGTGTTCCCTCAAGTGGTGTCTCTAGAACTTGAACAAAGGACTCTACCCTCTCATTGACACACCGAAGGTTAAAACGGTAATTTGACCTAGTTGGAGTTACAAACACACGTAAAGGACTAATTGTTAGAATTGGTACTATATTCATGGACACAGAAATATATCTTGCTAGTATTAGTCTATATCCATTGACATAGAAATATATCTATAATGGGAAGACTGCAGCTGTGGGTCTATAGTGAAGTGTTGATGAATTCTCTCTGTGCTATAAATGCTGACCTTTGCAAATGAGGGGATCTTCTAATAGAGCTCCTTGATGGGCTTCATGGGCTTGGGCCTGGCCTTGATTGGCCATGGGTCTGACTTTTGGAAGTAATTTAATTGGACTTAAGCCTGGTCTTTAGGCCCAATTAACTGGGCTTAGGCCTATTTTTACATTTTAGGCCCATCTTAAGCCCATATTTGGGTGCCCAACGTCCAAATTATAACGTCAAATTGGTCGAAATTAATTTTACTCAATCAACGTCTGTGACGAAAACACAAAATTTGTCCTCAATTTTAATTTGACCTAGGCGACTTAGTCTTAATCCCGAGTATATTATGAACTCCTTTTTGTGAGGGATTGTCATTTGATTTACATGGGTGAGGGTGGCCAGTTCGCTGACCCAATATGCCTATCATTTTGGGATGAGATCGAGTGGGGAGTTGGGAACATAATAATACAAGATGTAATTCACTTATTCCCTCTTTGAGATTATGTAGATGAGTGTTCTCTCAAGTGGTGTCTCCAGGACTTGAACAAAGGGCCATACCCTCTCATTGACTCGAAAAGGATTTCTATTTATTGGTTGGATCATAAACATGTTGTTCATTAGAGGAGCACTGGTACTTAAGGAGTCAGAGGTAACCCAAGGGTAAAATAGTAATTTGACCCAGTTGGAGTTACGAACATGCTGCTTGCAGGAGTGTAGCTGTAGGTCTTTATTGAGTGTTGATGAATTATCTCTGGCTCTCGAAATGTAGAAATGCTGACCTTTGCAAATGAGCGAGCTTCTCAATTTATAGAGCTCCATAATGGGCTTCATGGGTTTGGGCCTAACCTTTGGGCCTAATTTAATTGGACTTGAATCTGGCCTTTGGGCTTAATTAATTGGACTTAAGCGTGATCTTTAGGCCCAATTACTGTAAAAAGATTTGGAGAAAACAAATGCAATTTTCAAAGCCCAAAATCCAAAACAAACAAATTATTAACCAAAACCTAAATTTGATGTTTAGTTATAAGCAAAAGTTGTGTAGCCTATATAATTAAACACCTTTAAGAGAAATCACTAAATCTACCAAACCTTACTTGAAAAAAAAAAAAGAAGAAAGAAATAGAATATATCCCAAAAGCTATATAAAATTCATACCCTACAAAGTTATGAAAAAAAATGAACTTTAAACAATTTATTTTCGTAATAAAAATTTATATTTTTGTCGGTCAACATTCGAATTTTGATTAGTGGATGTTAAAATGAGTTGTCAAAAGGAAATCCTAGAATAGTAGGGGTAGTTATATAGCAATTAACCCAAAATTAAATATTACTTTATCATTCTTAGTTGTCATTTTGACTAAAAAAATTTATTATTATTTATTATTCAAAAAATATATATTTATATACTATATTCAGGTGTGAAATGAAATTACGTTACATAACTAGTTTGCAATTAAGATAGGAGATAGTTTTGTATTGGTATTTGAGCATCAATTGGTTGATGAACGTTGCGTATTTTCTTTCCTTTGTTTTTATGTGAAACAATTATTATTTTTTTAAAATTTTTTTATAATCTATTATTACATTTTCTTTTTCTCTTATATATATATATATATATATGATAATTTCAAATTACCCATATTAGTATCTAAAAAGAATATTCCTCAAATTCTTTTGAAGAATAAGCCAAAAGAAGAACAATTAAATCCAAAATGTTACAATACAACTCTCACAATCTCACCGGTTTTCGGAATTGCATGCACGACAGACCACGTGGAAGATTTTTAAATCTATACATATGTGTGTGAGGCAAGCTATTCAAGAAACATGTGAGATCATGTTGTCTTTAATCCATTTTTCTGAAATTTTCATTTAACATCCTTTAAATTATACCTATTTAAATCTTTAATTTTCATAAATTTACTAAAAATAAAAGGCAAAATGTATCAGATAAAGATTTTCGCTTAAAAGAACTTTTTTCATATGTAGCAAAATAGATTGTATAAATAAATTTATATGAATGGTTATTAACAATGACACTAAATGAATCGGTATATGAAATCTCACATAATAAACTTTAGACCCATAAAGTTTCTAACTCAATAAAATTGACATAAATTTTAAATTCTTTTGCTATAATTAAATGATATATCTATATAATAATTTATATATTAAGTTTATATAAATTTCAGAGCCAAACATTTTTTTCATGTGGAATATTTTTTGAATATTAACAAAAAAAAAAAAAAAACCAAAGAATTTTTTTTTATATTTATATCAACTAAAATTTATAAAAATACAATATAATCAATCATGAGAAGTTACAAAAACTTTGTCATGTTCAAATATGATATTCATATGCTTAATAATAATAATATTAATAATAAAAAGAACATATGCTTAATTATATGCTAAAACTACAAATACATTATTTTTTTAATTATATATTATTTGATAAAATAAATCTATTTTAACCCTAGCCAATTAATTTGTAGAAATTCCTAATCCAATAGTATTGTATTCTATAGCTAGTTTCGCCATATATTGATTTATTTACAATATATTTGATAACTTTCTATTGACAATAATGTTTTCACCATTTTATAATACATAAAAAGAAAAAAAAAATGTTATGAGACCAACTAATTTGATATGCTTATGAAGTGTTATTTGGTTTCTTTTACAATGTTCATGATTTTTTTTATCGGAAATTAAGCATTTAAATAAAGAGTTTTCATGGAAAAAAAATCCAAAACATTTTCATTGAATTTTTTTATTAACAAAACTGAATGGCCAACAATTCTTTGCAGAGAACACGATTTCCATAAATTTTTCACAAGAAATCTATTGAAGTAAACGAAAACTTTCGTGGAATGAAGAATAAATTAGAGAATGGAGACAAAACTAGAGAAGCTTATCCTTGCCTCCACCTCTATCCCACGAACATCTGTTAAACATGTGAATAGCTCACCTAGTTAGGACACCTACTATTGGTCAAGAAGCCAAAGTTTTGAATCTTTTCACCTCCAGATGATGTTGAGTGAATATCATTCAACAATATCAAATACACTTATTTATAAAATTAAAAAAATGACGTGGCGGTCCGTGGTTGATCTGAAATTTCTCCTCCAACAAAAGGAAAGCAAAGAAGGAGATCAAAAGACCAATCCACGTGCGCAAGATTCCATTTTAATAATTTCACACGAATATGATGTAAGCAAAATGTCAAAAACCCCTAATTTTGAAAAATAAGACATACAATCATATTTTCACTTCAATTTTAGGTCATCCATCCATTGGACCTTAAAATCGTAGAGTTCAAAAATCCAAAGATTAAGAAAATAACTTAGACCAATATATATATAGGTGTGTGTGTGTGTTTAAACATTAAAATAAAGAATTCATAAAGTAAAACTCGTAACATTTATATCCCCATGGTTTAATCAAGCACGACCCTAGCGTTGTAACAAACGAACAGACCCAATGAAAGGGGACAAATTAATTTGTTTTTACCATAGTGGGGCCCATCATTTGTAACTAAAATAGAAAAAACAATATAGCTTTGTTCAAATACTTCTTCTCTTTTGTGAATTTTATGCTCTCTAATCTTATCTTCCATTGTTTCAACTTCCAACACATCCGTATCTTCTCTTTCTTTGGCTTTTTAGTTGTTATTGTTACCCTTAAGGTAACCGAGTGGTAGGGTCGAGGATTATCGTTCGAGGATCAAACTATAATGGGTAAGTGATGTGTTATTTACATAATTAGATTAAAATAATAGACTCATTGTTTAAAAGCTATTTTCAATAGATTCACTTGCTCCCAACTATCGGCAAGTTTATATTTGTGATAAATTAGGAATATTTGCTAATGAATTCATTTGGAAAAAAGTTTAGAATGTTCGTAATTTACGTAGGTTTTTAAAATAGTGATTGTTTGGTAATGGTGTATATAGGTAAAGCCCACAGTTATTTAGACCTCGTTCGATAACTATTTAATTTTTTAAAAGTTAGACTCGTTTTCTTCCAATTTCTCTATCATAGTTTTAGTTTTTTCCAACAACAACAAAATATTTGAATTGTTAACAAAATTATTTTAAAAAATATATATTTCTGTTTTAATTTTTAAAATTTGACTTGATTTCTTAAAACAATACTAAAAAGTAAATAAAGCAAACAAAGAAATCAATGAATAAAAGTAGTTCTGTAAGTTTAATTCTTAAAAATCAAAATTTAACATAAAATGTAAATAGTTATCATTTGCCTTAATAATTTCTAGTCAATGAAGATTGATTTTTCGGTCAAGTGATTGACCAAGAAGAACGTGAAAAAAATACTAATTTCTTAGATTTTTTTTGGAGTGATGTGAAGATTATAAAACCAATTTTAAAACTAAATGCCAATAATTCAAAATCACATTTGATTACTTTTTAAGATGAAAACATTAAAATGACTCATCACAAAAAAAAATTTTATAAAATCATTTAAATAATTATAATATGTGGAGTGGAGGACTCTAATCTTCAACTCTAAAATTAAAAAAGAGAACTAGATTTTAACTACTCATAAGAAACTAACACATTATTCTATTTTCTTTAGACACTAGATCATAATTCATACCATCATAATATTTTTATATATATATAGAGAGAGAAAATTGGAGTAACCCCCAAATTCCTCCATTATTTAGAGCTTAATTAAGAAGAAGCAATCATGGAGTAAAGTTGTTTTGAAATTCCTTACTTAGAAGATCATCTTCAACGTCTTCACCTTCATTATTCTGATTCTCATTTCCATTTCCATTTTGAATTTCATTTCCATTTTCATTTCCATTACTGCAGCTTATTCCACTTTCAAACAATCCTTGAAGTAACATTTCTGCACCATCATTTACATCAATCCTTACACCACCACCGTCGCCGTAATACCAGCCATCAGAATACAGACTCCCCATAGGGTCCCCACCGGTCACCACCGATTCCAAAACCCACTTGGTTAGTGAAATCCATATGACTAACAATAGCCTCAACACCAACGCAATTAATGTCTTTCACAAACTTCTCAATCTCACTCATTCCAGAATTTTCATTTACCCCTAAATTCCACTTCGATAATAAAATGTTCTCATCTCCATCTCCTTCAACAATAATCGTTTCCGTTCCGCCTAATTCGTCGATTCCCACCATCGAATTTCCTTCATTCATCAAATCGCCTATATTCACTTCCGATTGAACAAACTCTACCTGCCATATTGCTACTACTTCCCCCAATTTTATCATTCGAATTCATCACCATATCAATAAACCATTGATCCATCAAATTTCTTCCATTATCAACCAGATCCATCTCATTGCTCCATATTTAAAGCAAAGGAGAGTTAGAAGGAACAAATTCAGTAGGAGGAGAAGGAAGACGATGAACCTGTTGATGATACTCGATTCATTTTCGGCAGTCTCTTAAGCTCTCTCTGACCATCCAGAACAATGCAAACAGTTCCCCGTTGGTGAGTTGGGAAATATGACGACCTTGATGCAATTGATGCATCAGAAGATCGAGTTCGAGTTCTTGATTCTTCTTGACGAGTTTCTTTAGCATATCTTGAGCTTTGGTGGCTTGTTCCTTGAGATATGTCTCTTGATTCGTCATTTTCTTCTGGCCGTCGAGTTCCAGAAGGCTGAGAAAGCGACGGTAGAGGTGTTGAGCGGCGGAGAGAGATGGCCTGATGACGGGATGGTCCTCGTAATTTGAGACATTTTATCTTTCAAATAAAGTAAAACAACATCAGGCCACAGATTTAATAAGTATATATTTATATATATGATAATTTCAAATTACCCATATTATTATTTAAAAAGAATATTCCTCAAATTCTTTTGAAAAATAAGCCAAAAGAAGAATAATTAAATCCAAAATGTTACAATACAACTCTCACAATCTCACCGGTTTTCGGAATTGCATGCACGACAGACCACGTGGAAGATTTTTAAATCTATACATATGTGCGTGAGGCTAGCTATTCAAGAAACATGTGAGATCATGTTGTCTTTAATCCATTTTTTTCCAAAATTTTCAGTTACAGCTCTTAAATTAATACTTATTTAAATCTGAAATGTTCATAAATTACTAAAAATAGAAAGGGCAAAATGTGTAAAAGTAAGAGTTTCTCGTAATAACATTTTTTTCAGATATAGGATAGATTTATAAATATAAATATGAATGATATTAACAATACACGAATGAATCGGATAATATAATCTTGGCATATTAATCTTTGCGACCCATGCGTTATAACATAAAATAAAATATAAAGTTTCTAACTCATTAAAATTGACATAATTTAATTTATTTTGCTATAATTTAATTAATATATATAATATATACACACAACCAAAATGTCAAAATCTCACCTTTCAGATGTTGAATATTAAAAAAAAAACCAAAGAATTTTTTTTATATTTATATCAACTAAAATCTATAAAAATACAAAATAATAAATTATGAGAAGCCACAAAAACTTTGTCATGTTCAAATATGATATTCATATGCTTAATAATTCCTTGACCCAATATGCCTACCATTTTGATTTGCATGGGTGAGGGTGGCTAATTCCTTTACCCAATATGCCTACAATTTTGGGATAAGACCGAGTGGATGAGTGTTCCCTCAAGTGGTGTCTCCAGGACTTGAACAAAAGGTCCTACCCTCTCATGACTCAAAAAGGATTTCTATTTATTGGTTAGATCATAAACATGTTATTCATTAGAGGAGCACTAGTACTTAAGGAGTCAGAGGTAACCCAAGGGTAAAATAGTAATTTGACCCAGTTGGAGTTACAAACATGCCGCTTGCTGGAATGTAGCTGTGGGTCTTTATTGAGTGTTGATGAATTATCTCTAGCTCTCGGAATGTAGAAATGTTGACCTTTGCAAATGAGGGAGCTTCTCTATTTATAGAGCTCCCTGATGGACTTCATGGGGTTGGGCCTGACCTTCATTGGTCATGGGCCTAACCTTTGGCCTAATTTAATTGGACTTGAGTCTGGCCTTTGGGCCTAATTAATAGAACTTAAGCCTAGTCTTTAGGCCCAATTACTGTAAAAAGATTTGGAGAAAAAAAATTCAATTTTCAAAGCCCAAAATCCAAAATCCAAAACAAAGAAATTATTAACCAAAACCTAAATTTGATGTTTAATTATAAGCAAAAGTTGTGTAGCCTATATAATTAAACACCTTTAGAGAAATTACTAAATATACCCAACCTTACTTGAAAAAAAAAAAGAAGAAAGAAATAGAATATATCCCAAAAGCTATATAAAATTCATACCCTACAAAGTTATGAAAAAAATAAACTTTAAACAATTTATTATCGTAATAAAAATTCATATTTTTGTCAGTCAACATTGAAATTATGATTGGTGAATTTTAAAAAGAGTTGTCAAAAGGAAAATCTAGAATAGTAGGGGTAGTTATATAGCAATTAACCCAAAATTAAATATTACTTTATCATTCTTAGTTATCATTTTGACTAAAAAAAAAAACTTTATTATTATTTATTATTCCAAAAATATATATATATATACTATATTAGGTGTAAAATGGGAATTACGGTTACATAAACAGTTTGCATTTTAATTTGAGACAATTGGTCGATGAATTGTTGCCTTTTTCTTTCCTTTGTTTTTATGTGAAAAAATTATTATTATTTTTAAATTTTTTTATAATCTATTATTACATTTTGTTTTTCTCTCTTATATATATATATATATATATAATGTGATAATTTCAAATTACCCATATTATTATTTAAAAAGAATATTCCTCAAATTCTTTTGGAGAATAAGCCAAAAGAAGAATAATTAAATCCAAAATGTTACAATACAACTCTCACAATCTCACCGGTTTCCGGAATTACATGCATGACAGACCACGTGGAAGATTTTTAAATCTTTACATATGTGTGTGAGGCTAGCTATTCAAGAAACATGTGAGATCTTGTTGTCTTTAATCCATTTTTCTGAAATTTTCATTTTACATCCCTTAAATTATACCTATTTAAATCTTGTATTTTCATAAATTTACTAAAAATATAAAGGCAAAATGTATGGTAAAGAGTTTCTCCTAATAACATTTTTTTCATATATATGATAGATTTATAAATATAATATATGAATGGATATTAACAATGACACTAATGAATCGGTATATAATCTAGGTATAATAAATTTTGAAACCCATTTGTTATAACATAAATAAAAGATAAAGTTTCTAACTCAACAAAATTGACATAATTTAATTTATTTTGCTATAATTTAATTTATATATATATATATATATATAATTTCAACCAAAATGTCAAAATCTCACCTTTCAGATGTTGAATATTAAAAAAAAAAAACCAAAGAATTTTTTTTTTATATTTATATCAACTAAAATTTATAAAAATACAAAATAATCAATCATGAGAAGCCACAAAAACTTTGTCATGTTCAAATATGATATTCATATGCTTAATAATAATAATAATAATAATAAAAAGAACATATGCTTAATTATATGCTAAACCTACAAATACATTATTTTTTTAATTATATATTATTTGATAAAATAAATCTATTTAACCCTAGCCAATTAATTTGTAGAAATTCCTAATCCTATAGTATTGTATTCTATAGCTAGTTTCGCCATATATTGATTTATTTACAATATATTTGATAACTTTCTATTGACAATAATGTTTTCACCATTTTATAATACATAAATAGAAAAAAAAAAAAAAAGAAATGTTATGAGACCAACTAATTTGATATGTTTATGAAGTGTTATTTGGTTTCTTTTACAATGTTCATGATTTTTTTTAATTGGAAATTAAGCATTTAAATAGAGAGTTTTCATGGAAAAAAAAAATCCAAAACATTTTCATTGAATTTTTTTATTAACAAAACTGAATGACCAACAATTCTTTGCGGAGAACACAATTTCCATAAATTTTTCACAAGAAATCTATTGAAGTAAACGAAAACTTTCGTGGAATGAAGAATAAATTAGAGAATGGAGACAAAACTAGAAAAGCTTATCCTTGCCTCCATCTCTATCCCATGAACATCTGTTAAACATGTGAATAGCTCACCTAGTTAGGACACCTACTATTGGTCAAGAAGCCAAAGTTTTGAATCTTTTCACCTCTACATGGTGTTGAGTGAATATCATTCAACAATATCAAATACAGTTATTTATAAAAAAAAAAAAAAAAAAAGATAAATTATACTTTTGATTTTTCGAGCTATTTTAGTTTATATAGCATTTTGTTCACTTTCCATCTGAAAATGGAAAGGAGAAGTTAATATATGTATGTGTATATATATATGTATGTTTGTGTATGTGTGTATATGTATGTATGTATGTATAGGTGTGTGTGTATATGTGTGTGTGTATGTATGTATGTATGTGTGTGTACTTGAACAAATAAAGACAAATGAGGCCAAAAAAATATATAAAAAAATTAAAATAAAGGTTAAAATGTCAAGTTGGAAAACTTATGGACCAAAATACTACTAAACTCAAATCATATATTAAATAAAATTAATTTTAAAAAAGAAAATATAAATTGATTTTTTTTTTGGTGGGTGTAGATTTATACAAAGTAAACAAGTAAAAAGGATAAAAAAAAAAAAAAAAAAAGAAACAAAAACTAAGGGTGGAAAATGGAGGAGAATTTAGAGTTGTGGCTGGTTTAGAAAAGACATTTATTGCTATTAAATGTTTGGTGTTAGAATCATATCTGAACCTATTAAAGTTAAACCATAGTTTGTTTCACTGCTTTAAATTAGTTTGTCTTAATCTTTATTAGTTTTTGCAATGATATTTGAGACAATTGGTTGAACTGTTGCTTTTTTCTTTTCTTTGTTTTTATGTGAAAAAATTATCACTATTTTAAAATCTTTTTTTCTTTTTCTCTTTTTCTTTTGTTCTTATTGCCATTAATCTTTTATAATTTTAAGGCTATGAGTACCAAAGGTTAAAAATATCTTCTCTTCTTTAGTGATGAAATGTATCGAGATTTGTAATATGATTTCTTTCCTTTCGTGAATTTGGAGGCAGGGTTTTATCTCAATTAAACGATAGTGAATTTTATGAAAGTAATAATTTAATTGCTAAATTTAAGTGGGTAATGAACTTAACGGTAATTGTTTTAAATGGTAAAACTCTTGAAAATATTTTTAGTATAACAAAATATTACTGTCTATCAGTGATAGATCGCGATAGACATATATCAATGGATGACAGATCACGATGGACATCAATCTCGCAGTCTATCATTGGTTCTTATTGACATAACGTTTTGTATTATATAAACTAACTCAGTGGTTACCATTTCCCTTATAATTGACACGCACCTCAAGCATAATGACTCACACTATAATATCAGAATATCACTAATAACGACCTAAGAGAAAAACCCAAAAGACCATCTGACCGCAAGACACAATCACAAACTAACAGACAAAACAAAGAGACACTCCAAAGGGTCGATTGGGTCTAGCGTATAATACATTACCGTCCTAGAGAAAATATATATACTTTATACTCGTATATTGTGAAAGGGGAACGTAATATACTTACATGGGTTTATAATAATAATGTGTTTGAAGTGAAAAGCAATTATGAATTTGTCACTCAATGGTAACCCCGAATCACAGAATAAAAAGATGATGAATGTGAAATAGTAAAAGCCGTAATAAATAATAAATACTATAGTAAATGAGGGTTTTGAAATAATGTTGACTGCAACTAATTGGGAATACAAAATAGTATTTACTGTAGCAAAAGGTCGTTATTATAATCTTAGGATAGTCTTCGCTCCAAACACATCCTAAATTGTTACATACTAAAGATCAAGAGACTAAATTGTTACTTTCCATAAATATTCATGATTAAGAATATTTGTTTTAACTTTTAAGAGTGTGAATGCTTTGACTTGTTAGTTTTTAAGGTTACTATTTTTATCGATGTCACTCCTGAAAATCTGATTAAACATATTCTATTGTAGTATGATGTCGTGTTCTGCATGTAACATCTGAATATCATGAAATCGATGTTCTCATCGTGTCTTTCAAAACTGACGTACTAGATATGTAACATACGTCATTTTTTACTTGTTTAGAAGGTCAATTATTAAAATATCACTCATTATTGTCCATTAATGTAGTACATAGTTATCAACTTATTTATCAATATAAATAAAGATTAGTAAGGAAAATATACAGGATAATCCTTAATATTTTCTAATAATTATTAAATTGTTTTCTCTTTCAAATAAAGTAAAACAACATCAATCTACAGATTTAATATATATATTTATATATATGATAATTTCAAATTATCCATAATATTATTTAAAAAGAATATTCCTCAAATACTTTTGAAGAATAAGCCAAAAGAAGAATAATTAAATCCAAAATATTACAATACAACTCTCACAGTTTCACCTTTCACCAGTTTCCGGAATTGCATGCATGACAGGCCACGTGGAAGATTTTTAAATCTATACATATGTGTGTCAGGGCTATTCATGAAACATGTGAGATCATGTTGTCTTTAATCTATTTTGGAGAAATTTTCATTTTAAATTGTACCTATTTAAATCTTGAACTTTCATAAATTTATCGATTAATCATTTTTTTTAAGATTTGGTTTGAAAAATATTGTAAAAATTATATAATTCCGTTTTAATTTATCTTCTAAATTATTATAAGTGAATCAATTATTTAGACCCTTTATTAAGATTACATTTGAAAATTGTCGATGCATTTTATTCTTATACGTGTATAGGCTTTTCGAGATGTTGAATTAATAAAATAGATGATTAAACTTGATGCATGGACACTCTTCAAAAGAAGTTTTAGTTGAGAGTCTAAATTGATTTGTTTATGCATGGACACTCTTCAAAAGACTGATTTGTTCTCATCGTTTTAAAAATTTGTTTCAGACCAACTTTTAAGCAAAATTTCAATTTTATTATTTATAGATTAAGATTTATTTTGTATATTTAGTATATTCCTTATGCAGTGAATATCTATATCCTCAAATTTTAAATTGGTTAGTGCAATGCTATCATTTTTTTCTTTACATAATAGCACATATTTCTCCTATATTTAAAAAATAATCTTATATTTTTTCTTTGAAGAAATTTAGAGCAAAGAATATATAAATTTAAGTTTTCAACATATATGATATAACATCTAAGAGGCGTTTGGGACAATAAACTAGTTATTATAGTTATAGATTGTTATAGTTGGATTATGATAGTTTGTCTTTGGGTATAGATTATTTTAGTTTATGTTATAATAGTATGTGTCTGAGATGTAAACTATTTTAGTTTGAGAAGGAAATAGTAAATACTGTAGCAAATGATAAAAAAAAATGATGAATGTAAAATAGTAAAAGTTGTAGTAAATAGTAAATACTGTAGCAAATGCGGGTTTTGAAATAGTGTTGATTGTAGTTAATTGGAGGTTTTGAATTAGTTTTCTTGTAGCAAGAGGTGGTTATTATATTTTGATGATAACCCTTGTCCTAAATGCTTCCTAAATAATTATAAAAAAATATAAATTTTGAAAATAGGTCTATTTAATTTAGGCATTATTATCCATCACGACAATTTACTATTATTTATCCAAAAAATTTAACATACTTTTTCATGTTCAAAATTAAAATTGAACAAATACTACTAATTTTCTTCATTTTACAATTGTTTTTTAGAACTACAATCACGAGAAATTATTTTAGAAGCTACAACTCCAAACTAAGCCTCAATATCTCTCTCTCTATATTTTTTATTTTTAATAAATTAGGTCTCATTTGGTAATCGTTTTGTTTTTTGGTTTTGGTTTTTTGACAATTAACATATTTCATCTTAATTTCTTACAATCATTTGCATCTTTCTCAAGTACAAAAATTGATTTTTTAGCAGAATTCTAAAAAGGAAAACAAGCTTTTCAAACTATTATTTTAATTTTCAAAATTCGGCTTGATTTTTGAAAACACAAGTAAAAAGTAGATAACAAATTAAAAAGTTAGAGGTGGAAGAACTATAGGCTTAATTTCTTTTAAAAAAAAAACTAAATGATTATCAAATGAGGTTAGTCATCAATTTTATTATGTAACAATTTAGTATATGTATTTTAACATTTGTCATAATGTAGTCTCTGCCCTGTACAATTGTTAAAAATTTGAAAGTGTATATGGACTAAATTGTTGCAAAATTAAAAATATAAAAATAAGTGTTTGTTATATATTAAAATCAAAAGAGACTAATACTTCATTTGGTAACCATTTGATTTTTTATTTTTAAAAATTAAGCCTAAGTCTTCGTAATCTCTTTTCTACAATTGTTTGCATATTTCTTAGGTAAAGAGTTGAATTCTTAGTCAATTTAAAAAATAAATTAAAAATGATTTTTTTTTTTAGTTTTCAAAACTTGGCTTGATTTTTAAAAATATTAGTAAAAAGTAAAAAACAAAGGCAAAAACAAAATATAGGCTTAATTTTAGAAAATCAAATAGTTACTAAACGGGACCTAAATCGTTAGAAGTTAATGACTAAAAATGTTTTTTCAACCTTTATGTTTTTAAGTTTAGATGGTTTAAGTCGTTGCTTTTTAGGGTTACTATTTTTATTGATGTCGCATGTGAAGACTCTAACCTGACATATTCTATAATAATATGATGTCTCGTTGTGCACGCGTCATTTGAATACCACAAAAATCAATGATCTTATCATGTCATTCAAAACCAACGTACTAGATACGTAAGTTACGTCATTTTTGACTTGTTTAGATTTTCAATTATTGAAATACCATATCGTTCGTTATCAATCAAACGTAATACATAATTGTAATTATTAATAATATATTTTAATATCAATAGACATAGTAAAAGTAACACATGGCTAACCAACAAATATTCTCAAATAATTACTAAATTTTGTTTTGTATCATTATTGTCTCTCTTTACTCCCAAAACAAGACGAGATATACCTCAAAATGAGATTAATTTAAAATATAAGTCATTCTCATTTTTTTAATAATATGTTTATAAGATTTCAAATATGTTCTATGGTTCAAATACCCATTATTATTCCTAAAAAAAATATACCCATTATTATTTAAAAAGAATATTCCTTAAATTCCAAGAATAAGCCAAAAGAGAATAATTATCCAAAATATTGCCACCCTCATGTACTCACGTTTCACCATCTTCTATAATTGCATGCATGCGAGACCATTGTGGGAGTTACAACAACAACAACAACAACAACAATAATAATAATAATAATAATAATAATAATAATAATAATAAAAACATTTATAATTTTATTAAAATAAACCTAGTTCATGCATTCGAAGCCGTTCTATTCTTCCATTCCAAATATTATAAAAAAATTGCGAGAGATCGAAAATCGAATTCACTAAATAAGTATATATCAATAATATATGAAAAATCAGATATTTAAATTCTTATAAAAAGAGACAATTTAAACTTCACTCAATTAACTTAGACAAACTTGATACAGAATTATCTGGACAAATACTAAAATAGTGATCATTAGCCATGATGATCATATATATTTTTTTTAATCTCTAAAAAATGCTTAAGTAGACTACTCAAATATTTCAATTAATCCACCATTAAAAAAGAGAACTAGATTTTAACTACTCATAAGAAACTAACACATTATTCTATTTTCTTTAGACACTAGATCATAATTCATACCATCATAATATTTTTATATATATATAGAGAGAGAGAGAAAATTGGAGTAAACCCCAAATTCCTCCATTATTTAGAGCTTAATTAAGAAGAAGCAATCATGGAGTAAAGTTGTTTTGAAATTCCTTACTTAGAAGATCATCTTCAACGTCTTCACCTTCATTATTTTGATTCTCATTTCCATTTCCATTTCTATTTCCATTGTTGCAGCTTATTCCAATTTCAAACAATCCTTGAAGCAACATCTCTGCATCATCATTTACATCAATCTCTACACCACCACCGTCGTCGTAGTAGCAGCCATCGAAAAACAGACTCCCCATAGGGTCCCCATCGGTCACCACCGATTCTAAAAACCACTTGGTGAGTGAAATCCATATGACTAACAATAGCCTCAACACCAACGCCATTAATATTGTTCACAAACTTCTCAATCTCACTCATTCCAGAATTGTCATTTACCCCAAAATTCCACTCCGTTAACAAAATGTTCTCATCTCCATCTCCTTCAACAATAATCGTTTTCGTTCCGCTCTCCGACCATCCAGAACAAATCGCCGATTCCCACCATTGAATTTCCTCCACTCATCAAATCGCCCATATTCACTTCCGATTGAACAAACCCTAACTCCCCTGCCATATTGCTACTACTTCCCCCAATTTTGTCATTCGAATTCATCACCATATCAATAAACCATTGATCCATAAAATTCCTTCCATTATCAACCAGATCCATCTCATTGCTCCATATTTCAAGCAGATGAGAGTTAGAAGGAACAAATTCAGTAGGAGGAGGAGGAAGACGATGAACCTGTTGATGATACTCGATTCGTTTTTGGCAGTCTCTTATTCTCTCTCCGACCATCCAGAACAATGCGAGTAATTCCCCATTGGTGAGTTGGGAAATATGATGACCTTGATGCAATTGATGCATCAGAAGATCGAGTTCGAGTTCTTGATTCTTCTTGATGAGTTTCTTTAGCATATCTTGAGCTTTAGTGGTGCATTCCTTGAGATATGTCTCTTGATTCGTCATTTTCTTCTGGCGTTCGACTTCCGGAAGGCTGAGAAAGCGACGGTAGAGGTGTTGAGCGACGGAGAGAGATGGCCAGATGACGGGATGGTCCTCGTCGGGGCCATTGACGACGGCAAAGGCGAAAACGCCGCAGAGAGTGGTGAGTTCACTTACTTTCTTTAACAATCCGAGCCTTCGTTTCTTGAAACTGGCTTTTCTTGCATTATCGCTTGCAATCCAAACCAACTTCACTTTCTTCCTCGTCATCGAGGCTCTTTCTGTCTTTCTTGTTCTTCTTGTTCTTTCTGGACTCTGATTTTGAGGTGCAACAATGGAGTTTATTTATAAGCCTTGGGGTTAAACTTTTTATTTTTCTAAGTTTTTTTGTTCTCTTGGTAAATGAATTACTAGGGGCATTTTTGTCCTTTAGTAACTAGTGTTAATTAAAGATGAAAAATACCCCACTGCATCCTGCATTCCACCTATCTTTCTGTCCCAAATGTCCAATCACATTTTACATATGATTAGAAAAGTATGTATCAGTATGAAAATACTCAGATATTATCTGGGTCTGATATCTATCTTTGTGCATCCACCCAATTGTCTTATCATAATTTGTACGTGATAAATTCTTTTTATATATTTATTTAAATATTTTAATTCTTATTGTGTGCGATGAAAGTGAGATGCATAGAAATAGGATACATCCAAATATTAATCACCAAGTATTGCTCATTATGTTTTATTTCATGGAAAGTCATATTTAGGTTAAATGGATTGCATTTATCCTATTTCAACATTTCAAAATCACATAACAAAAAAAGTCAAAAATATATTTTGGGAAATAAAGTTTGTCACATCACAAACCGATGAACTATACAAAAATGTATACATCCTAAACCACATCCTTTTTATTAGTCTTACTTCACCATAGAAAATAAATAATTCAATATAGATATATGAGTAATATTTGAGTGCAGCCACAAGACTATACTCATCTCCATGCACACGTTGATACTCGAGTGAGTTTTACAAAAATGAGTACATCACGGGATGCACCCAAGTTTGTATATATGTGTATATGAGAAGAGTTGATCTTGTGACAAACTATGATTTTTTTTTTTTTTGACAATATGTGGGGTAGGGGAGTCGAATCTCTCACTTTGAGGATAATAATACAAACACTATGCCAGTTGAAGCTATGTTCATTTAGGCAAATTATAGTCAGACGATAAAGTGAGCTACACAAAGTTGGCTATGGATGCAAATTTTTCTTAATGATGGATGAAAAGTACTGTAAAAAGATTAGGAGAAAACAAACACAATTTTCAAAGCCCAAAATCCAAAACAAACTAATTATTAACCAAAACCTAAATTTGATGTTTAATTATAAGCAAAATTTGTGTAGCCTATATAATTAAACTCCTTTAGAGAAATCATTAAATCTACCAAACCTTACTAGAAAAAAAAAAAAAAAAAAAAAGAAATAGAATATATCACAAAAGCTATAAATATTCAAACCATACAAAGTTTTTTTTAAAAAAAAAAAAGAACTTTAAACAATTTATTTTCGAAATAAAAATTCATATTTTTGTGAGTCAACATTCGAATTGTGATTGGTGAATGAAGATGAGTTGTCAAAAGGAAAATCTGGAATAGTGGGGGTAGTTATATAGCAATTAACCTAAAATTAAATACTACTTTATCATCTTAGTTGTCATTTTGACTAAAAAGAAAAAACTTTATTATTCCAAAAATATATATTTATATATTATATTAGGTGTGAAATGGGAATTACATGTAACCGTTAGAATTGATATTTGAGATGAACTGTTGCTTTTTCTTTAAGAAATATCTTCAAGAAATCACAGTTTCTAAATCATTAAAACAGTAAGTCATCACATAGTCATCACAGCTCGTTGGCCTCTTAACGGGTTATACGCCTCTTATCAAAATACCTCAAATAGTTCATTTACTAATGGAACTTTTATCAACAAAATCAGCATGACTAGCGAGAAAATCATCATGAGCGAGATCATCCCTATGAGCGAGATTTACCCTTCCCAGCGAGATTTGGCACTTTCCAGCGAGTTTTAATGCAAAACCAGCGAGATCCAGTGCAAACCAGCGAGATTCCCGTCCCTAGCGAGATCCACCTCTCGCTCTCGCTCGCTCGCGCTCTCGCTCCCTCTCGCTTCCTCTCGCTCCCTCTCGCTCTCCCTCGCTCTCGCTCTTGAGCTGCCTAAGCATCTTCCTAAGCAGCGGTCTGCTTATGCCCAGATCCTCTGTGACAACTTCAAAAATTCATAACTCAAAATCCAGCCCTCTTCTGAAGAAACTTCCTTCTACAAAAATGTTTAGAATTGAGTTAGCAACATTACCTTAAAACTTCAGCTCAAAATTCCTCGTCGTTTAATCTGGAGATTCAAAACTTCATCATTGGCCCCAATTCAAGCAGCTGCCTGCTTGTTCAACAATTTCCAGTTCAACATTCAAAATTATATAACTCGATTTCCAGGCCTCATCTTAAAAAGTTTCATTCTACAAAGTTGTTTATAATTGAGTTAATATTATCTCAAATTTTTAGCTCAAAACGCTTCGTAAGTCGTCCTGGAGCTTCAATTCTTCACTGATGGCCTAGATTCACTTATCCTTTTTATTATTTATTATGTTTCCACACTATCATAGTTTATTTCCTCTACATTTTTTATAATGATTTGCATCTTTCTTTTTTTTAAATACTGTTGAATTTTTAGTTGAATTTCAAAAACAAAATCAATTTTTTTGGAACTACTCTTTATAGTTTTCAAAATTTAGATCACAATGTATGAAACTGGGAGATGTAAGTAGTGTTTATAAGCTTAATTTTTAAAAATAAAAATAAAGTAGCCTTAATTTTTCATTTGTTTAAATATACGATATTTTCTCCTGATTTCTACAAATATGGAGTAGTATTTAAGGATAATATAATATTTCTCAATTTAATGATTGTTTATTTTTATAATTTTAAACTTTTTTGCAGAGTTACTTTTCAAAAGGTTTTGTACCATTTAATGATTGGTATTTTGGTCATTTCAAAATTCTCGAATAATAATTTAAAAAATAATTTTACGATTTTCTAATTTTGATTTTGATTTTTTTTTTTTTTGCTATTTTTCAAAATGAATCTTCAAAATTTACTATTTCTTTTGTTGACCCAAATTTGAATTCCTTTTCTTTACCATCCATCACTTGATATAGTTTTTGATGTACTAAAGAAAAATAACATATATCCCTAAACTTTTTATGTGTTAGTCAATATACTCCTAAAATTTGTAGTTATATTAGTCAAAAGACTCAAAACCATAAGTTAATGATTGTATTAGTTTAGGCCTTTCATAATTTAGGATAATCTTCCCTCCAAACACATCCTGATTGTTACATACTAAAGATCAAGAGACAAAATTGTTACTTTTCATAAATATTCACGATTAAGAATATTTATTTTAACTTTTAAGAGTGTGAATGCTTTGAGTTGTTAGATTTTAAGGTTTCTATTTTTATCGATGTCACTTCTGGAAATCTGATTAAACATATTCTATTATAGTATGATGTCGTGTTCTGCATGTGACATCTGAATATCATGAAATCAACATTCTTATCGTATCTTTCAGAACTGACGTACTAGATATGTAATTTATGTCATTTTTGACTTGTTTAGAAGGTCAATTATGAAAATATCATATCATTATTGTCGATGGAAGTAATACATATGATCAAATATTTATGATATATTTCAATATTAATAAACATAGTAAGGATAATACATAGATAATCGTTAATTTTTTTTCTTAATAATTATTAAATTTTGTTTCATACCATTATTTTCTCTTTCAAATAAAGTAAAACATCATCCATCCACAGATTTAATAAATATATATTTATATATATGATAATTTCAAATTATCCATATTATTATTTAAAAAGAATATTCCTCAAATTCCTTTGAAAAATAAGCCAAAAAAAGAATAATTAAATCCAAAATATTACAACTCTCACAGTCTCACGTCTCACCGGTTTCCGAAAATGCATGCATGACAGACCACGTGGAAGATTTTTAAATCTATACATATGTGCGTGAAGCTAGCTATTCAAGAAAAATGTGAAATCATGTTGTCTATAATCCATTTTTGAGAAATTTTCATTTTACATCCCTTAAATTATACCTATTTAAATCTTGAATTTTATAAATTTACCGATTAATCGTCTCTTTTTAGATTTGATTTAAAAAATATTGGAAGAATTATATAATTTTTTTTAAAAAAATTTATCTTTTAAATTATTATAAGTGAATCAATTATTTAACTCTTTATTAAGATTACATTTGAAAATTGTCGATGCATCATTCTTATACGTGTGTAGACTTTTCGAGATGTTGAATTAATAAAATAGATGATTAAACTTGATGTATGGACACTTTTCAAAAGAAGTTTTAGATGAGAGTCTAAATTGATTTGTTTATGAAAGTTTAGGAGTTTAGTTGATAAAATTATATGTATCACACGATATTTACCTAGAAAGAACGTAATGAAGGGTGTAAAATTGATATATCTACGAAAGTTTAGGATTTGAATTGATATAATTTTTGTTTAGAGTTTAATTTAGTGTTTTCTTTTCTAATTTAAAAAGAAAAATTGGTTTTTGTTTGGCATGCAATAAATAAATATGATATAGTTTGTTTTAATAATTATGATTGATTTTTAAAAGTTAGACAATTTAACAAATTTTATTATGGCATTCCATCTCAGAGAGTTTGCACCAATGGTACTTATTCGACCTAAATTCTTTTTATAAAAAAAATATGTTTTGTGAAGATTTGAAACGTCTCCTTCATTATTCTTTAAATGAACAACTACACGTGAAAAGTTGACTCCCATAGGTAAAGTGTAACACATAAATTTACTAAAAATATAAAGGCAATATGTATAGGTAAAGAGTTTCTCCTAATAACATTTTTTTTTTTCATATATAGGATAAATTTATAAATGTAATAATTTAGTACTTGTATTTTAAAATTTGTAATGATGTCATCTGTATCTTGAACAATCGTTATGTATTTAAAAGTGTATAGACTAAGGGGCGTTTGGGGCAAAGAGTTGATTATTATAGTCCTAGGTTATTATAGTTAAGTTATAATAGTTTGTGTTTGGGGTATAGATTATATTAGCTTGGGTTATAATAGTATGTGTTTGAAGTGTAAACTATTTTAATTTGTGAAGGAAATAGTAAACATTGTAGCAATGAATAAAAAGATATGAATGTGAAATAGTAAAAGCCATAATAAATAGTAAATACTATAGAAAATGAGGGTTTAGAAATAATATTGACTGTAACTAATTGGGGAATACAAAATAGTATTTACTTTAGTAGTTATTATAATCTTAGGATAGTCTTCGCCCCAAACACATCATAAATTGTTACATACTAAAGATCAAGAGACTAAATTTTTACTTTCCATAAATATTCATGATTAAGAATATTTGTTTTAACTTTTAAGAGTGTGAATGCTTTGAGTTGTTAGTTTTTAGGGTTACTATTTTTATCGATGTCACTCCTGGAAATCTGATTAAACATATTCTATTAAAGTATGATGTCGTGTTCTGCATGCGACATCTGAATATCATGAAATCAATGTTCTTATTGTATCTTTCGAAACCGACGCACTAGATATGTAACTTACGTCATTTTTGACTTGTTTAGAAGGTCAATTATTAAAATATCATATCATTATTGTCAATGAATGTATTACATATGATCAACTATTTATCAATATTAATAAAGATAGTAAGGATAATATACAGATAATCATTAATTTTTTCTTAATAATTATTAAATTGTTTTCTCTTTCAAATAAAGTAAAACAACATCAATCTACAGATTTAATATATATATTTATATATATGATAATTTCAAATTATCCATAATATTATTTAAAAAGAATATTCCTCAAATGCTTTTGAAGAATAAGCCAAAAGAAGAATAATTAAATCCAAAATATTACAATACAACTCTCACAGTTTCACGTCTCACCAGTTTCCGGAATTGCATGCATGACAGGCCACGTGGTAGATTTTTAAATCTATACATATGTGTGTCAGGGCTGTTCATGAAACATGTGAGATCATGTTGTCTTTAATCTATTTTGGAGAAATTTTCATTTTAAATTATACCTATTTAAATCTTGAACTTTCATAAATTTATCGATTAATCATTTTTTTTAAGATTTGGTTTGAAAAATATTGTAAAAATTATTTAATTCCGTTTTAAATTTATCTTCTAAATTATTATAAGTGAATCAATTATTTAGACCCTTAGTACGATACATTGAAAATTTTCGATGCATTTTATTCTTACGGGAAAAAGGTAATCCAAGATGTTGAATTAATAGAAATAGATATATACTTGATGCATGGACACTCTCAAAAGAAGTTTTAAGTTAGAGTCTAAATTGATTGTTTTTGCAAGGACACTCTTCAAAAGACTGATTTGTTCTCATCGTTTTAAAAATTTGTTTCTGACCAACTTTTAAGCAAAATTTCAATTTTATTATTTATAGATTAAGATTTATTTTGTATATTTAGTATATTCCTTATGCAGTGAATTTCTATATCCTAAAATTTTAAATTGGTTAGTGCAATGCTATCATTTTTTTCTTTACATAATAGCACATATTTCTCCTATATTTAAAAAATAATCTTATATTTTTTCTTTAAAGAAATTTAGAGCAAAGAATATATAAATTTAAGTTTTCAACATATATGATATAACATCTAAGGAGGCGTTTGGGAATATAAACTAGTTATTATAGTTCTAGGTTGTTATAGTTGGGTTATGATAGTTTGTCTTTGGATATAGATTATTTTAGTTTAGGTTATAAAAGTATGTGTCTGAGATGTAAACTATTTTAGTTTGAGAAGAAAATAGTAAATACTGTAGCAAATGATAAACAAAATGATGAATGTAAAATAGTAAAATTTGTAGTAAATATTAAATACTGTAGCAAATGTGGGTTTTGAAATAGTGTTGATTGTAGTTAATTGGAGGTTTTGATTTAATTTTCTTGTAGTAAGAGGTGGTTATTATATTTTGATGATAACCCTTGTCCTCAATGCTCCCTAAATAATTATAAAAAAAATATAAATTTTGAAAATAGGTCTATTTAATTTAGGCATTATTATCCATCACGACAATTTACTATTATTTATCCAAAAAATGTAACATACTTTTTCATGTTTAAAATTAAAATTTATCAAATACTACTAATTTTCTTCATTTTACAATTGTTTTTTAGAACTACAATGACGAGAAATTATTTTAGAAGCTACAACTCCAAACTAAGCCTCAACATCTCTCTCTCTCTATTTTTTATTTTGTAATAAATTAGGTCTCATTTCGTAATCGTTTTGTTTTTTGGTTTTGGTTTTTTGACAATTAACATATTTCATCTTAATTTCTTACAATCATTTGCATCTTTCTCAAGTACAAAAATTGATTTTTTAGCAGAATTCTAAAAAGGAAAACAAGCTTTTCAAACTATTATTTTAATTTTCAAAATTCGGCTTGATTTTTGAAAACACAAGTAAAAAGTAGATAACAAATTAAAAAGTTAGAGGTGGAAGAACTATAGGCTTAATTTCTTTTAAAAAAAAAACTAAATGATTATCAAATGAGGTCTTAGTCATCAATTTTATTATGTAACAATTTAGTATATGTATTTTAACATTTGTCATAATGTAGTCTCTGCCCTGTACAATTGTTAAAAATTTGAAAGTGTATATGGACTAAATTGTTGCAAAATTAAAAATATAAAAATAAGTGTTTGTTATATATTAAAATCAAAAGAGACTAATACTTCATTTGGTAACCATTTGATTTTTTATTTTTAAAAATTAAGCCTAATTCTTCGTAATTTCTTTTCTACAATTGTTTGCATATTTCTTAGGTAAAGAGTTGAATTCTA
>NW_028325612.1:50000-52500 GCF_027475165.1 Benincasa hispida
ACCTTCAGAAATTGAAGCTGGAGGTGTCAGAAAAGTTACCACAGGGATAACTGGCTTGTGGCAGCCAAGCGTTCATAGCGACGTTGTTTTTTGATCCTTCAATGTCGGCTCTTCCTATCATTGTGAAACAGAATTCACCAAGTGTTGGATTATTCACCCACCAATAGGGAACGTGAGATGGGTTTAGACCATCGTGTGACAGGTTAGTTTTACCCTACTGATGATAGTGTCGAAATAGTAATTCAACCTAGTATGAGAGGAACAATTGATTCGCACAATTGGTCATCGCGCTTGATTGAAAAGCCAGTGGCGCGAAGCTACCCTGCACTGGATTATTACTGAATGTCTCTAAGTCAGAATACGGACTAGAAGCAACGCATGCGCCCATCGCTTGATTTCCGACCAGCAGTAGGGGCCTTCTGGCCCAAAGGCACGTCTCGTTGGCTAAGCCCTCGTGACAGATGAGTTGCGGGGGCCGCCTTGTAACGTAATTCTTACCAAGCTATGGGTAGAATCCTTTGCAGACGACTTGAATTCGTGACAGAGTATAGTAAGTGGCAGAGTGGCCTTGCTGCCACGATCCACTGAGATTCAGCCCTTCGTCGCTCCGATTCGTCCCTCCCCATACACACCCATTTATTTCTTCCAAATTCCATAGAGGTTATATGCTAAGTACAAGTATACAAACATAAGGCTAAGTGTTGGTGAGTGGATGGGTTGGCATGCAAGCCCATCATGGCTCAAAGGGTAGGTCACATGGGGTGTGGGGGTCGCCTATGATGAAAAAGGGACCGTGGTGTTTGGATGCCCAAGTATATGGGTTGGGCGATCGTGTATATGCCAAGGCTCGTGGCTAAGGCTTGCGCGTGGGTGCCCAGGTGCACATCAAAAACCTCTTTGGAGGTTAGTGACACTGTCCCCGAGCATGCGCCCCACGCCCACCCCACTATCCCCGTGCGCGCGCCTCAGGCCCTCTCAACACCCCATGCGCGCGCACGTGCCCCATGCCCACCCTGCTCGCCGATGCATGCCCCCCACGCCCACCACCCTGCTCGCCCATGCGCGCGCCTCACGCCCACCCTACTCACCCGTGCGCGTGCACCATTCCCACCACCCTGCTCGCCCATGTGCGTGCCCCACGCCCATCCTACTCGCCTGTGCCTGTACCCCACGCCCATCACCCTGCTCACCCGTGCGCGCGCCCCATGCCCACTCTACTCGCCTGTGCCCGTGCCCCACGCCCATCACCTTGCTCGCCCGTGCGTGCGCCCCACGCCCACCCTACTCGCCCGTGAGCGTGCCCGATGGCCAGCCATACCCCCCTACTCGCCGTGCCCGCGTTGCACGCCCACCCAGCCACCTGTGCGAGCTCCCCATGCCCAAACACGCCCACCTAGCCGCTTGTGTGCACGACACATGCCCACTCAGCCCCACCCCGCAGGCGTGCCATGCCCCATACCTTCTCAGCCCCACCCATCATTGCCCAATCTCACCCAGCACCCCCTTGCAAGCGCAGCCCATGCCCATTCAACCCATCCTCGAGCACACGTCATGCCCACCTTGCCAACGTTCCATGCCCACCCACCCTACACACCATGCTCACCGATGACCACTCGCCCACCCTTACACTAGCATTTGTGCACGACATGCATCATCCCTATGCTCGCCATCCCCACGTGCCTTCCTCCCTCATCCAACGCTCAACATCAATCCTTTTCCCAAAGATACATGAAGGTTATGTTTATCCATGGAGGTTAGCATGTATTAAGAAAGGAGTAGGTTAGATATTGTAAAGGCCTAACTTCAAATTGGATTGATTCTTAAATCATTGGGTAAAGTGTATATTAACTAGTGAGGCTTTGTAGTTGCACATGGTTGAAGAGAACCATGGTGTCACCCGGTCTAATAATGCTTAAGCTTGAATATCTAGTCCATCCATGCAACACATATATTGTACACCCAAACGACAACGTACAACTAACTTTTGATGTTCACTAACAATCATAGAATGATCATTCCAATAAAATATTACTCTTTCGCTTAAAGAGAGTTGGTACACAACACAGAGATGCCGACCTTCTACGTGCCATGACTCTACCCTTGTGCATGCCATGAAATGTAACACCCATGAAACATGAATTCTATGTTGTAATGTTAGGATTGTTTGAATCTTTTGTTGGTAAACCATAAACATAAAACAATAATGTCTACCAAATATAAGATCAATCATGTTCACACAATGCGACAACCTAAGACTTGGGACAGCCACACAGCGCGTGCCCACTGACACCGACCTTGTGCATGTTAGGAAACACCAACCATGACTTGTGAAATCCATTTTCCTATGCTTGGATTGACCTCAAATTTTTTTTACAAACTAAACAACATACAAAAATGATTGTAACAAGATATCAGAATTTTTTGCCACCTCTAACCATATTATTATTTTTTTTTAATATTTAATAATAAAATATTCATAAAATATTATTGGTTGTTTAAA
>NW_028325613.1:0-58712 GCF_027475165.1 Benincasa hispida
GCTTGGCTACCATTATTCTTCCAAAAAATTTCTTCCATTGATTTGAAATGAACTCGCTTGAAGTTGTAAGGATGTAGATGCGTGCATATATCCATTGTCAAATTGTTTCTAGGTCTTGTAAAGACCAATAAGTATATCGCAAAGTGGTTTCAATTCTTCATAAAGGTTGAAATGGATTTCAATGACTTTTGTGGCTTTTCTACCATCAATAGCTTCTTTATTTCAAAAGCACACAACAAATAAAATCATTTTCTTGGTTACCCTTTGGGTTGCAAACTTAAAGGCGATATTTCTTTGCTCGATTGATTTCTCTTGCTCCATTCTCTGATACTTGAACTTCGTTCATTTTATACTATTTATCGGTAGTGTATATACTAAAACCCAAGGACATTTTATTTCAACCTCCATTAATGTTTTCTACATTGTTAGTTTCTCATTCATAGAGATTAACAACCATTTTATATATAGAATTTATATATTTTTTTTTTAATAGACTATTGGTTTGTTTGACTAATGAACTAATCTTAGTTTCAAGATGATACGTGCAAGTGTAAGTGTCGAGTTTATTATAGTTAAAAAGGTCGTAAAGTCGAATATCGTCCTCTGGGAACTAGATATTCATGTGACATCCTGAATTTTTTTAGATAATTTTATTTTAACTATCTCGAATTATTTTGGTTATGTTTTGAAGTTTAAGGCTAAAATTGAATTATTTTGATAAGATAATTCAATTTTAATTAAGCATGATAGAAGATTTGGGTCTTTGGAATTTAATTTAGGGAAGTTTAAGGATTTAAGGAGGAAAAGATATATATTTATTTATTTGATTAGTGAAGTTAAATTCGGGTTTTGACTGGGAAGGTATACAAATATACATACATACGTACGTACGTACGTATATAAAGTGAACCATTAAACATTTACAAGATAGGTGCGCGCATCCCAATGGAAAAGGAAAGAGAAAAAAAATTTTCTTCTTCCCCTACTCTCCCTCTCATGCATACCACACTTTTTCCCTTCCTTATTTTAGAGTAGGCCTTAACATTGTCCATTGTTCAGCCGTCAAACATCGTCATTATGTGTAGATCCCATTGTCTTCTGAAACGAAAGCTCAGCATCGCCACCATGTGGGTACCATTGTCTGTGTGCGCTGCTGGACAAGCTTCTTGCCTCTTCGCCGATCTCTCTTGTCTCTGATCTTTCTCTCTCTTCTCTCTCACGGGTCTAACTTTCAGATCAACCTTTAATACCTCTCAGTTCGTCGTTTAGCAACATTTCATCACTAGGATCACCCATATCCTATTGGAGATTTCATTTGGGTGATATTTTTGTTTGTTTCGATAAATTTCATGGTATATTTTGATTACCCATTAATCTTTGGCTTCAATTGGTTGATATCCATTATGTTTTGATTTTAAATTGAAGATGACACACACTATTGTACCCCCTCCCAAGCTTTACCTTATTTGCTTGAAAGGAGGCGTGAAGACAGTAGATACTACCCTTTTGTAATACCCACTGCCCATCTAATATGCACCATTAAATATTTCCTAATACAAAAAAAAACTTACTGGTAGATATTTTATTTTATTACCACTATTAATAATTTTACCAGATCGTGTTTATGATTGCATGAGCTTAATGCAATCCTGACTTTTAACAATTCACGAGGAAAGACTCATAACTAATTTTGCTGATGTGGCAGATCCTAACCTTGGGTGGCACTCTGGAACGTCTCTTCCTACTACTTGGGGGGAGAAAAATAAATTATTTGAAAAACATGAGCTAGGAAGCCTAGTGAGTGGTACCTTTTAAATAGAAATACCTTTGTTTTCGAAATTTCTTTTGAAAACCTTAAATATAACAGTTTTCTAGTAAGAGAAATCATTCAACTAGAATATACACCCAGTTATCAAAATATGAAAGAACAATAGAAGTTGTATAAATTCCCTAATAAACATTTCCAATTCAAATATAAGTTCGAGGAAATAATACATGTACCCAATACAACCCGTCTAATGTACACATGTCGACAATATTCCACTAGACATGTTCAAACATACTAACATTTCCTTGGGTACAATCTGTCCAGTTTCCAGTTGATGAAATTCCATTCCATCAACCACAATTTAAAATCCAAGTTCTCACCCAAATCCAGGTAATAAATTCAATACAAAACATACTTTCAGGCAAATCATATACTAAAATAGTTCACCAAATAAAGCAATAGAAAAACAGTGATTTCTAATTAAACTAAAAAAATCTCATTTTAAGATCATGTCCAATTTCCAACTACACATGTACAATACCATACATGTATATAATTCAACCAAAATAATTGAAAATAAAACCACTCACAACTTAAGCATATAAACATATTTGCCAAATATTTGGAAAAATAACTCATTGTCAACTAGCTTTCCCCTCGAATCCTTCATTCCTCGGATTCTTGCTAATCCTGAAATTTAGTTAATAATCTTTTAGTTATTTTCTAAACCACCATAATCAAATTTATTTAAAAATTAGTCTCAAATTATAACCAATTGCACTTAAACTTCCCAAAAACCCTAATTTGGTTCAATTTATTTTGCAACCAAGTCTTTAAATAACTTTAAATTACCTCAAATCCTCAAATTATTCCAATTTCAAGCTCAATGTATTTTAACAACACCCATTGAAACTTAAATTAAGCTTAAGTACACTTAATTTTTTCCAAACCCTTATGCCATCCAATTTCAAGGTTTCATCTTACACATTAATCCTTAAATTATCATAAAATTAACACAAGATTGCAAACTAACTCAATCCTAAGATCAAGACATCTTGTTGATATTCATTAGAACTTATATTAAGGTTAGGAATACCTTAATTAATCTTGATTTTGTCCAATTTTACCTAATTTTTCCATTAACACTGATTAGGGTTTACTTTAAATTAAATCAACTTCAAAATTGGCTTAGGATTTCAATTTCTTCTAATTTTAGGTTTGAGCATCATATTAATACCAATCGACCCTAAATCATGCTTAAAAACACCTTAATTAACCTAAAATTGATTTTTTCCAACTTTAATAATGGACAATAGACGTTAGATTGAAGTCAACTATAAAAGTCAACTCTTTCTTCAACCTCTAGCCCCTAAAATTCTAGAATTTCGGCCAACACTTCCAACGGCACTCCAGCGACTAATTTCTCACGTTTCGGCCAAAATGGTCTATAAGTATACGGATGAGATTGAGTACCTCATCCTAGTGACACTATAGGATGCAGCCCATTTTTTGTGTATTGATACAAATGATGTGATCCAAAAATCAATCATATAGAGACATGTAAGTGTGGGCATCCTGTATAATGAGTTTGCATAAGGTCGGACCTCGAAATAGTCATTGTTCTTTATAACAATTTTTTACTATTAAAACTGACTATCTCAAACTCTTTGACCTACGACAACTCGATCTTAATCCTGAGTTAACTATGAACTCCTGTTTATTCGGGAATATCATTTGATTTGCATAGGTGAGAATAGTCCAAAAATACCGTTCAATAAGCCTCCCATTTTAGGGATAAGACCGGATAGATAGCTGGGAACATAGCTTTGCAATATGAAATTCACTCCTACCCGATTTAGGGTTAGCAGATGGGTTGTTCTCTTAAGCGCCGATGCCTTGTCTTGAACAACAGAGTCTCGCCCTCTCTTTGAAGAAAGGGTTATGATTTATAAGTTGGACTATAAATCAATTGTTCAATAGAGGATCAGTGGGAACTTAAGGAGCAAGTTGTATTTATAGGGGTAAAATGGTAATCTTTGACCCAACTGTAAATACGAATGACCTGTGAAGGATTGACTTACCGATTATGGTTAAAATAGACAGAAATATATCTATAGTGAGGAGAGTGCAACTATCAAGCTATAGTAGAATGTCTTAGTATTAACGAATAGTGATTAATTCGGTTTAAAGAGTTTAACCAATTAATTACAAATCGTTGGAACTCATGATTTATAGGTTCATAAGGTCCCTCTACTAGCTCGTAATTTAGATTAGTAAATTGAACAATCTTGATGATATTTGAAATTAGGATTTAGAATTTGAAATGTTCAAATTCGATTAGGGTTTCTATTTATTGTATTCGATACAATTTGTAGGTTCATAAGGTCCCTCTACTAGCTTGTAATTCAGCTGGTGTTGAAGAGGATTCATCAAAGGTATCGTGTTTAGCAAACCCTCTTCTGTAATAGCTACTTTGAAGCATGTTTTAACCTCAAATTAAGTATAATAAAATGCTTATTGATTCTGATTTTCTCTGCTACATGTTAATATACTATCACCTAGAGGGTATTGAGATGTACGTAAGAGGTGCACGCTCAGTACATTATGCGTATACGAAAGAGGTGTATATATAACCATGTGTACGAAAGAGATATGCATCTCTACATTCATAGAGAGGTTCTGGGGTGTATATAAAAGGTACACACTCAGTGGGTTATGTATATGAGGTGTGTGCATAACCATGTGTACGTAAGAGGTACACATTCAGTGGGTTATGTGTATACGAAAGAGGTGTATGCATAACTATGTGTACGAAAGAGGTACACGCCCCATACATTCATAGAGAAGACCTAGGGTGTATGTAAGAGGTGCACTCTAGGGGAAAGGAAAAAGAGTGAGCCATGTAAGGGGAATCTTTAGGTCCCACAAGTAGAGAGTTTCAGTTCATGTTGCATCTATTGGACATAAATGTTTAGCCTGACTCCGATAGTGAGGTTACTTACTGAGTATTTTATACTCATCCTTTCTTATATTATGTTTTTCAAGTAAGAGCAAGGACGTACTGGCGAGTGACAGAAGGAATCTGTGATTGTGCCGTTGGGACCAAAGAAATGTTTCCACTCATGTTTTCATGTTTTAGTGTTTTAAAATTCCAGTCTTGATGTGAGAATTTAGAGTTTCATTGTTGAAATTTTTATTTATCAGATTTCATGAAGATTATTTTGAAAGATTTTCCGTTATTTGGATGTTACAAAAGTATTTATGTAAATAAATTTGTTTGATTTAGTTAAAAATTTGTGAGCGAGCCGTTTTGAGGTTTATGCATGTATGAAGTAACGACCTTGTATAAGTCCTAGAAAGTTCGAGTCGTTACACAAAAGCTCACTATGTGTCACTTCATTGTTCCACATGCCACCTTTTAATCGCACCCACTTCGATGAATTAGCTGTTACGTCACTATCACGCGTATTTCTACATTGAACTTGTTTCATCTATATCTTATTCATTTGAGCTCAAATGTAAGTGATTTCAAATTGTGTTGTAGTCATTGTTTCAAACTCTACATAATAGGCTCTTCAAAATACTAAAATTATTGGCAAATTAATTCAGGTATGTTATCATCAAAATACTAAGGGAAAATACCTTATTAGTCCCTGAGTTTTATCTCTTCAGCTTCCAACTGTTTCTAGCAACTCAATCCTTGATGGGAAGAACACACGTAGTTAGTAGGCATTGAATCAATTATCCAGACAGAATCATTATTCTCTACTAAGCACGTCTCTAAGACAAATAACTCATATTTATTGTCTTTGAAGTTCTTCCTTTTCTGGAGAGTAGTGGGATCAGTATCAAAACCCATATTATAAACTCCAAGTTTCATTTCAAAGGACAATCCTTGTCGATGAACTTCATCAGAGTTGGCAACAGTTGTTTTCTCCGTTAGTCCCTTAACATTCAATGTGAACTGGAGATTATCTTGGGAACTGACACTATTGGTTTCATTGTCATCAATCCCATTTTGGTTGAATAGTGAGAACTTTTGTTCATATAATTCTTGCATTGATTCCATGATCTCATGTCCAATGACTATGTTTTCAAACCTTTTGGCCAATGCATCAGATATGCTTGCAAAAATGTGAACTCGGGTCCTTGAATTAGCCTTCATTCACACCTCATATGCATTACGAACATTTCGTGGTGCATCAGAGGTTAGGACTTGAGGACAATCCTCATTCATGATAACTTCGAGGTCGTTTACCACGAAAAATGTTTTAATGGATTCTTTCCACGTCATGTAATTAAAACCAGTCAAAGTTGAAAAGACAACTAACGAAAAATCAATAATTGACATTTTGCTGAAAAAACAAACATATTGATCTACATTAGATTTTAGCATAACTCTTTAAAAAATCCAAGTTTTAGCAAAATCTAAATGAACCCCATTTAACATCTAATATTGCAATAACGCTTCATTGATTTAGGACAAAAGTTGCTGAAGGGTAGTCAATTACTCCCTTCACTGAATTGACAAAATCTCAATTAATCATTACACTAGAATAACTCTTATTCCTATAATGATCAGTCATAAATTATTTGGTCAAGAAATCATTGACTTGCTTAATAATTTCCCGTAAGTGTGACCCTTCATTTTAGATCCTAGAGTTCTACTCCAATGAGCCAATCGAAGGAAAAAACCGATTGAAAAAAAAAAACTAAAACGACCCTATCCATTTATGGAGTTTGCCCTGATATTTACCAACTGCACAAACCATCCAAAGGGGGATGCTCCCAAGGCGCCTCGAGGCCGTGCAAGAAGGTCACACGGTGCAAACCAATGAAAGAGACCATATGACATGTTGACACACATCCTTCTCTCACTTACCGTAAATACTCTCTCCATTCACCTGGATATTGACCCATGTAAACACCATCCGAAGGGGGATGCTCTCAAGGCGCCTCAAGGCCAAGCATGAGTCTCACGGTGTGAATATTAAGGGAGAAACATGAGTGAAAAATGACATATCATATATATCTTTTCCTCCCACTGAGTATTTTAACAACCTAGGGTTTAATTTACTTAAGAAAAATACGACTAATTATTTTTACTAAGAGATTGTTTAAGTTTTCCCAAAAGTAACACTTACTTTGGAAAGCTAAACAATTTTGATTAACATTCATTAAACACTTTAACAAATATTAATCAACAATTGCATGCTTGTAACAAATTTATCTAATTCACCTTTCCAGGTAGGTTTCCAGGTAGGGGTATTTTCTTTTTGTCAGCTTAAATACCCCAGCCTAGCAAGAACCCACCTTAGACAAAAGATCCCTTATAAATATATTTGCAAAAAAATTAATATTTTATTGAAATCAATTTAATCCTATTAAACCGATTTTAAAAAATTAATCTCATTTCTAGTCTCATTAGAAATTTGTGAACTTAGGTCTATCTCAATCATATTTTAAAACTATTTTTAAAAATGATTTTTTGCATAAGTTTGCATGCATCTCTTGGTTATTGATTTTAATTTCTAATTTCATTTATTAATAACTCTTATAAAGTGAATGAAACAAATTAAAATTGACATTGCAAGCATTGTTATACTTTATAAAATTATAACACTTATAAGATGACCTAAAGTAATGTCATGCATCATGCAATGTTCATTCATTACTAATATATAACTTTTATATAACTAAGTAATGAACTATGCTATAGCATATATTCTATACAACCATTCAACCTTATATTATAACATTTATAATATAAATGATGCATGGATATGCTATAATGCATGCATACATATACTATAACTCTTATATTATATAATGTATGAGCATGCTTTATGTAATTTAAATCATACATACTAATATATTATAACACTTATAATATAAAATGATGCATGAAAATAACTGCATAACCTATGGTGGGTTTTAAAATTATATGACATACATTATGGCATATAATATAAACATACATCACATGTATATTAATAATAAAGTTGATGGACCGAGATAGAACATCTCTAAAACGGAAATTAAATGGCAAACTATTATAAAATTTGAGTCCACTTATTCGGAACAAGTGAACGGGTCTTGAACCGCTTGCCTTAAACTGTTCCACAAAGAACCCTTGTAGTTGATCGTGTAGCAAACTCCTAATCCTCGAGCAAGGAGGCGTCAAGTATAGACGATCATTTATATGCGACCTCGTAGCTTATGATTATGTGATGAGCATAAAAGTCTACGCGATCGTGTAGTAAACAACCATGCATCGAGTATCACATACTATGTGATCGTGTAGTTAATGGCTACTCGATGAGCATGATAGTTTATACGATCGTGTAGCGTGGTTCAAGTATCATATACTATTCGATCATGTAGCTAATGACTATGCAATGAACATGATAATCTACACAATCGTTTAGCACGCAAGCTTGCGTCGAGTATCATATACCGCATGATCGCCTACCCATCGAGTGCCTATGCGATCATGCAGCCAACGCAACATGATCGTGTAGCAAACTCTACACGATCGTGTAGCATTAGCTATGTGATCGTTTATAAAATGCTACACGATCGTGTAGTAAACTCTACACGATCGCGTAACAAAATCGATCGTTTAGCTCTAGCTACACGATGCGGCAACCTTCGTTTTGTCTTCTCCATCGAAACACACTGTGACCCTTCTTCTGAAGCCTTACGAGTGACTCAAAACTTAACGAATACAGACTTGATTGCAATTTATTGCCGAAAAACACAGGGGCCTTTAGAAATTAACTTTGTAAATTAAACAAAAAGCCATAAAATAGAGACGTTTATCCCATAAACATCCATCAACAAACATCCACAAAGATTTATCATATAAACTCAATGCAGAAATTAAAACCCACAAGAACTGTAAATAACTTCAATATAGAAATGAAATTTGGAATCAGAACTACAACCTGACTATGATACCAATTGAAGAAAACTCGACATGAGGAGATCCTTGAGCGGAAGCGAATTGTCCAAATTCTATTAATTATTAAATACAAAAAATTACAGTAAACATACAATAGATATGCATTTAACATTAAATTACAGCATGCTTTAAACAAGAAACAAGTTCAAGAGAAATCACCTCTGAATAACCTTTTTTCATGAATCCCTCAAACAATCACGAACAGAATTCCTTCCTCACGGATCTCCTTCTTCTTGCATAGACATTACCAATCGAGAACTCTCTGTATTCTCTTTTGGAATTCAAAGACTTAAGCAGTAGTTGTGGGCTTTGCTTGAGTCCTAGGATGAGGGAAGGAGATGGAGAGGATGATAGGGAGTTCTTTCTCAGAGAAGTTTTCTCTATGTGAATGTTGGAAGAAGATAATTCTTTTCATCACACACCTTAACCCACATTAATTCTGGAGAGAATATATGGGGGGAGTTATAACTTCTTTCCTTTTATTAATTTATTATTAATAAAATAAAATATATAATAACTAATTTATTATATATACACTATATGTTATATCAAATATAACATATAGCCTATAGATTTATACTGCATCAAATACAACATAAACTATAGATTTTATTCTCTCTTAACTATACGTGACATTTAACATAAATCACATTTATATTAAATCCATTTATATGAATCTCATCCATATAAATGATATTTGGATCATATCCAAATATTTTATTCCTCTCAATATAAATCATATTTATATTTAATTACATGAATCTCATTCATATAATAGGTATTTGAATCATATTCAAATTTCTCTCATAATGTATCAAATACATTATAATTAATTATATCATAAATAATTAATTCTCTCAATTAATTTGAACACTTCAAATTAATCCAAAGATAAAATCCCTATTGAGCTACAGTGGGGACCTTATGGACCTGTATATTGAAGCTCCAACGGTACTCGAATAATTAATTAAACTCTTTAATTAAATTACCCAACATCCATTAACTGTCGGTCACTCCAATAAAGACTGACAGCTGCACTCTTCGCACTACAGATAAATTTATGTGTCCACTGGATATAACTAATCAACAACGCGATGACCCTTCACAAATTACTCGTAAGTATAGCTGGGTCAAAATACTTTTTTGTCCCTGTAGTTACATCTAACTCCTTAAGTACAACTAATTCCTCTAATGAACAATAAGTCATTATCCCACTATGACCAAGTCCTCTCGGGCCAAGAGAAGGTGTGGCCACTATGTTCAAGACCCAGAATTAGTCCTTAAAGGAGCAATTTATCTACTTACCCGTGCATCGAAGAAGAAGTGAATTCCGTCTTGTGTAGTTGGGTTCCCAGCTCCTCAATCAGACGAATCCCCAAAATGGTAGGCTTATTGAATTAGCATTCTAGCCACTCTCACCCATACAAATCAAAGGACAGCTTTCATGAGCAGAAGTTCACAACTCACTCAAGATTTAGGTCATGTCACCTATGGTCATCCTAGTGAAATGTAAGTCTCTATTATTAATGGTGTTATATAAAGAGACTAATCATTTCGTGATTCGATCTTATACAAACTCTTTGAATAGGATATCCTCACTCGTAAGTGTCCACATGAATGATCAGGATCAGATCATTTGTAGCTCTTTACAACACTTATAACACCTACAAAGCAGGTGTTATCCGTAGAGTCACCAGGATAAGATACCCAATCTTATCCATCTACTACAGACCATTTAGGTTATCATTTAAACAAGATTCATTTATATGTCTCTACATACTTGTCTAAATTACATGAAATAACCTCGAATCTTAATTTATTGGATTGATTATATACTTATAAAATAACACTTATTTTATTAACAACAATATGTTTATACGGAGTTTACAAACTACAAGATTACAAGGAGATTTAGGACACCATTCTCAAGACAAAGATATTTGGAGGATATTGTAATTGTTGAAGAAGGTTCATATATTTCAAACATTCTTTCTGTACGTGAAATATATTATTTATATAATTAGATTTTAATAAGAATCATTT
Source organism: Benincasa hispida (assembly GCF_027475165.1). NCBI lineage: Eukaryota > Viridiplantae > Streptophyta > Magnoliopsida > Cucurbitales > Cucurbitaceae > Benincasa > Benincasa hispida. Next base: position 10,776 of record NW_028325613.1, read on the forward strand.
TTACAGACTTCAAACCAGGTTTAGAGGTGAAAATCAAGGAGAGAAACGAGAAGGAGAAGATTGTGAAGGAGAAGGTGGCTTGAACAAGTTTGTAATTTTTGTGTTTGGTGGACTTTGGAACTTTAATGTTTGTAGTAATTTTATTTATGTTAGATGGACTTGGAACTTTTATATTTGTATTGTACTACTTGTATTTATATTTGATGGATTTTGGAACTTTTATATTTGTAGGACTTGTATTTACTATTTAATATTTATTGTGGTGGACTTTGAACCTTTTATATTTGTATGATTTGTATTTATATTTAGTGATGTGCACTTTGGATCTTTTATATTATTGTTTGTGGAACAAGAACAGTTTATGTTTGTAATACTTATATTTTTAGACTTTGGGATAATTTTTCAATTTGTTGTTCGACTTGTAGTGTTATTAGTAATCAAGACTAGTAATACCAAACAATAACTATATTTTTATATTTGTTGTTGAACTTGCAGTGTTATTGTTGAACTATATTTTTAAATATATTGTGTTCAAATTATAGAAATTTAGAGACATGAAAAAAATAATAAAAAAAACCTTAAAAAACCACGAAACCGAACATACAGTTCGGTTCGGTTTCAGAAAAACAATTTCTAAAATTTGCGGTTCGGTTCAATTTGAGTCTCAAACCAAACTGAATCGAACCGTGAATACCCCTAATAAATAAATATAAAAACCTCCCCAACTAATTACTAACATAACCTTAATTCATATCCTATTAACATACCAATATCATTCCCATCAGATCTAGTTTCCTATCAGATCTAGTGGCAATATAAGCATAAATCAATAATCTCAATCTCACTAAAATTTCTTCTATTTCCTAACAAACCTTTTGAATTGTATATCTTCTCAAAAAATAAATCAAGAGAAGTTGAATGAAAGACTTAGAAAAAAATCTAAAAAATCCTTTACTCAAAATATGAACAATTCTACCAATCATCTACCTTGGGCTTTGGATATTGAGAACTTATTCTTATAACTTTTTTCCTTGTTTTTAACTAATAGAATTTGAGTTTGCATCACTTTTACAAAGTATTTAGTTATAGTAATTAATGGAGGTTTAATTCCTTATCAGAAAATTTATACTGATACACATATACATATGATATACACATAAAACTACGGAGCAGAAACAAAGAACAAACCTACATTAAGGCAAAGGAAACTACAAGAAGGAAATATATGAAAAGGAAAAAAAAAACTCCCTCCAAAGGAGTTGAACAAGGGCACCAAACATAAAATCTCCTCAAATTTATTTCACCTTGAACAATTCTATTTCTTTCTACACTAATATCTTGCCAAAGATTTTATTCACTTTACTTGAAAGAAAAAACTATATTATCTACAACTCCACCAACAAAGAGCAAAAAAGAAGTCCATTTCAGCTGCATAACAAGTACTCGCAAGTATATCAATCAATAGTAGTATCAACAAGCAAAACACAAACACTGAAGTAGATGAAAACTTTCCTCCAACCAATTCTAAACTCTTCAAACATGAGCATCGTCTCATGGAAACTCAATTCAAATCCATCTTCACTAAATTCCCCTCCATTCTCCATTAATAAACCAACACCATCATGGCCTTTTACTGCCAAAATTTGTTGGCTAATTTCGACTAATTTCTTACAAATCATGTCATGGTGATATTGAATCTTATACAACTTAATGATAACATCAAGGAAAAGAAAAAAAAGGAGACAAGGGTACATAAAAGACTTAAAGTTAAAATGACCCACCAATGTCTGCATTTGATGGAAGGAATTTGAGAAATGCCAAAGAAGAACAAGTGTTCTAACATGAGGTAGCCAATAGTCAAGCTCTAAACTTTGGCTTCATATTGATCGACCTTGATTCTTGCTTCTCACAAATAGCTTTGACCTCCTCATAATTTTTCTTCAAAGATCCAAATGTCATTACAAGGAAACTAATTTCAAGATGTATAGGAGAAAAAAAGGATTTAGGATTAGGAGTAGAAATTAGAGAGAAAAAAGAATAGTCTAAAACTGGATATGCAGTTATCCATGGACAAATCAGGCTTTTATATAACCAACCATGCTCATGCGGAGGATATGGCCAAAGTTAGAAGACTAGAGCAATTTTTTAAAACAAGTTGATTTTAGGAAAATAGTTGTGAATTCGGGACTCATCTATTAAAAAATAAAAATAAAATCAAAAGAGACCCACTCATTAATGACAAGACTATTATAATATTATATTGAAATAATCATAAAATGACTTGATATGTTAATAGTTAAAATTGTTATGTTTTATGTCTTAAAACTCGTAGTGTAAACGATAGAACTTATTCTGAAAATTCAATAAAGGTGTTATTGAATAGATCTATTGCTTGAATAGAAATCTATTAAACCAGAAAGTCCCTTGACTATTGGATGAGTACTTGAACTTTATGTGAAGACATAAAGGTGGATTAGGTTCGAGTAAATAGTCAAAATGATCTATAGTATATGGATAAGGTTGGGTACCTTATTCTGGTAACACTATTGGATGCGGTCTGCTCTATAGTTGTTACAAGGAGTTGTAAAGTGCTACAAATGAAGTGATCCTAATTCGGTCATGTTGGACATGAGGAGTGAGGGTGTCCTTGTGCAAAAGGTTTTGTACAAGATCGGACCACGAAATGAGTTACTTTACTTTATAACGTTGTTTATTGTTTAAGACTGACTATTTCAAAGCGATGACCTTGGTAACTTGACCTTAATCCTAAGCTAACTATGAATTCCTGTTTATTCGGGATTACCCTTAGATTTGCATAGGTGAGGGTTGGCTCAACAGCACCGGCTCAATAACACTCCAATTTCAAGGGTAAGGCTGGATAGATAGTTGGGACATAGGGTGCAAGAGGGAATTCACTCCTACCTGCTTTTAGGGATAGTAGAGAGGTTGTTCCATTAAGTGTTGATTTTGGGGCTTGAACAAGGGATCCCGCCCTCTCATTGACTGAGAGAGACTCGATTTTGTTGATTAGATCACAAAAAAATTGTTCATTAGGGGATCGGTGGGGACTTAAGGAACAAGAGGTAATTTTAGGGGTAAAACAGAGATTTGACCCAACCGTTATTGCGAACAACCTGTGAAGGATTAACTTACTAATCATGGTTATATCGAGTGAACATAATATATCTACAGTGAGGGGAGTTCAACTATGGGCTTTAGTGGAGTGACCCATTAGTTAACGAATTGGGGTTTGATTGGTCTAGTGAGTTTAGTCAATTAAGCTCAGATTGTTAGAACCCATGATCTGTAGGTCTATGAGGTCCCCCTACTAGCTCGGAAATGGATTAGCTCTAGAGTAGCACGATAAGTTAATTTGAAACGTTCAAATTAGAATCAAACGGAATTGGAAAAAATATATTTAAATATGATTTAAATATATGAAAATGAATTTGTGTAAAAATTAATTTATTATTGGATATTAAATTAATTAGAATTATTTAAATTGTTTAAATAATTATTTATTAATTTTATTAGAAAATTAATTTATGAAATTAATTTATAAAATTAATAAATTTTGATTTTAGAATTAAAATATGATTTTAAAATCAAAATAGATTTTGAAAATTGAAAATTACACAAAAAAGAAAAATGGGTTTTTCCATCTTCATCTTCAACTAGCTCATTAGGAACCCACCACCTTCAAGCTTTATTTACACGAAGCATGAGTTGCATCTCATGCAGCAAATCTCTTTGCATGATAATCTGCAATATATTGAAGAGATTGGAATGAAGTTGAGGTTGAGCAACCGATAGAATTTTTCTGAAAAATTCTTGGGAAGAAGGTGTTCTTCATTGGGTTGGTTCAATAAGCATTCTCCAAATTTCCTTTGATTTCAGCTTATTTTGAGTCCCACAGCTCAATCTAGAGCATCGAGAGGATAGTAGGGAAGATCTTGTGGTGGTCTACACAAAGATTTGGAGAAATTTGCAGCTGGAAATCAAGATTTCAACGGTTCGGCCAAGGTATGTTCTTGAAACCTATTATACTCTGTTTAAGCATATTTTCTATTATGCCAAAATTAATCAATTAGAGTGCTTATGGATCTTGTCCGCCTCCGCTGCATGCTGCTACCGATCCAACAAAAATAAAATATCATCTTCCCCTATACATTGAGATTTTTTTCAACTTAATCTCTATGCTTACAAATGTTTAATTTTAGTCTTTATACTTTCAATAAATCTTAAATGTAGTATCTACTACTAGTTTTGTTGTTGATTTTTCTAAAAAGATTTTATTTTCTTTTAGTATTGTACTATTACTACAAATTTTGAAAACATATTGCATTTTCTTACATGAAATTCACCTCACAATCTATACACTTTATCATGAGTTATATATTTGCAAAATAACTAAACTACATGTATATATATGACAAAGTACGTGGAATATATATGTTACTAGTGAAGTAATTAAACCCTAATCAATCATGCAGCAGAGGCAAGTGAGATTCTTTCTTTAATTTATTTATAATTAAAACAATAATCTAAAAGGAGATTGAGCATATATTACCTTTGAAGTACGCGCCATTGAGAACTCTTGTGATCTGCCTTCATCCAATGAATCCACCACCACAAGGTCTTTCTTACTATGCCTATGGCAGGAAATCAAGCCTATAGGAGTCTCTTTAAAAGAAGAGAAGAAAAGAAGTGGAAAAATCAAGTAGAACTTTTCTCTGTGATTTTCCTTGGGAGTAGGAGAGTTATGCAGAGTGCAAGATTTTTTTGGAATGAATCACCTTTTTTTTCCACCTCTGTAAAGTTATATATATAGGTGCTTAATTAGGTCAACCTTATCCATTCATTTTAATATCTTATATTAAATTGACTAATTATTTGAATTATATTCAAATAATTTAATTCTCTCACATTATATAGTTTTAATTTGAATCTCATTCAAATTAACCTTATAATAATGTATCTTAATACAATAATACTTATATTAATTGTATCTAATAAGAAGAATATATTTTTCCTATTTAAACATTACAATTTTTTTTCAATATCATTAATTTATGTTGATCTATTATCAGTTAACAAAGGGACCTTATGGACCTATAAATTATAATCTCCAATGATACTAGATTAATTAACTAAACTCTTTAATTAATTAAACTTCACTATTTACTATAGGGCACTCTACTAAAGATCTATAGTTGCACTCTTATTGCGCTATAGGACAAGTTGCATTCATGATATAACCATTACAAGCAAGTTGATTGTAACACTCGAGCCCCCAAAGGATTTCTTAGGTTGAAGGAAGAACTCAGAATTAAAGTCTTGGAAGGAAAAAGTTTGGCTAAGTCCCTAAACAATGTCTTGGAGTTAAGAATACTTGATGGGAACCTAAGCTGAAAATTTGAAGGGTAGAATTTTGGCTAAGTGTCTGAACTATGCTTTGGAAGAAACATTGGCACTTAGAAAAATTTTTAAGTGTTAGGACCATGTGGTTAGGAGTGAAGTATGTGTTGGTCTAGAAGAGAAGAGGAGAAAAAAATTTGGCGTATCTAGAGAAAAATGTTTGGATTCAAGAGTTGGAAGCATAATAGGATGAAGTATTCAAACTATGCTTTGGGCTAGAAAAGCTTATGAGCATGGGTTGGCCTAAAAGAAGCAAAAATTAGCTCTATACTGGAAAGGAAGGTTGGAAGTATAGTTGAGCATTTAGGAGGGATAAATATGCCTAAATACTTAGGGAGAAAATGGAGCCATGCGTTTGAACCTTGAAAGGGGAAGTTTGAACTTAGAGCATGGTCTGAAAATTGCCCAAATGTTAGAGGCAGGAGTTGGACATATAGTTTAATCCATAAGGGGAAATAAGTTGAACTTTGTACAACCAAAGTGAGGAAATAGGATTGGATGCATAGTATAAGGATGGTGAACGCATGGTGTCTTCAGGTTGGGAATTTGGCTAAGTGTTGGAAGTGAGAGTTGGACGCATAGCCATTAGAGAAGTGGAAATGTGACTAAGTGCTTAGACTATGCTTTGGAGGGATTTGAAAGACTTAGGAGAACCTCCAAGTGGTGAAATTAGGCGTGCAAAAGTTGGGGAGGAAAAGTTGAACGCATGATATGTTTAGGGGAGAAAATTTGACTAAGTGTTGGATAAATTTGTTGGACACACACCCTAGTAGGGGGATGTTGGATGCCTAGAGGGTGGAAAATGGAGTGGTTGGATGCATGCCTTAAGAAATGGACACATTTGGACACATTATGGGTGAAGATTTAGGTTATGCAAATACTGGTTGGACCAAATTTCTAAGGAGGAGGTGGCTAACTCGGAGTTGGACACCTTAAAAAGTTAAGTGGTAGCATGACATGAAATTGACTAAGTGTCAAAGCTTGAGATGGACGCCTAGAAGACCAGGGAAGAGCATACAAAGTGTTGGATTGACACTTCAGACGAAGCCATGCATTAGACATTGCATGGTAAAGACACCTATGTCTTACATGCATGTAGGTAGTGGCAAAGCTATGTGTTGGCTCAATATGAAGAAGACACTAAGATTTTCATGAAGTAGGAGGTGTCATGCATTTAAAGCCTGGAAGGATGAAGAGAATGGCCTGAGATTTCCTATAAATACCCCAAGGGAGCCTCATTTCCAATCACAACTTAAAATCTACCATAATGGACTAAAAAGGGGGAGTATTGGAGAGAATTAGGGTTCCGGGGGAAGGCATGCATTGGAATGGAACAACCATGCGTCCATGAGTAGGTTCAGGTGTCCAATTGAGCCTGAGATGAGTTGAGAAGGTAGCCCATGCGTCCAAGATGGTGGACCATGCATCCAACTAGCCTGGGGAAGCAACCATGGGTCCAACTGGTGCTGAGGAAGGCTACCATGCGTCCATAGCTATCTTGGGTTGAACTGAAGCTTGTTTTCATATCTGTTGGAGTTGGCCAGCTAAATTTAGAGCCAAGTAGGTATTCTAAGGTTGTTCTATCCCTAAACATGAGATTCTAAGTTAAAATTAAACTAGTGCAGACCCGAGATTCCAGAAGAGGACAAAAAACGAGAAGTCTTAGAAAAAGGGAGGAAACACTACTGGCAAACTATGGGTAATTATTTTGAGCAAAGCTTTAGAAACTCTGTTTTCATGATTTCAGTTGTTTTAAACTCTAGTTTGAATGTTCATGTGTTGCTAAAAGTTATGGTTTTTTAAAGTGATTTTAAAACCATTAGATCTAGTACCAATCTGAGAGCTCTGCGTGCACATATGACAGTAGTTATACGTTGAGTTGGTTTCGCAATTAGCAAAGACTGAGTGTGGTGAGTTGGTTCCACCTCAATGCATGGGAGTATTGAGTTGTTCTACCCCAGGGGAGCTTGGGTACAAGTTTGATGTATGATTTATTATGCGCTCAGTAAGTTTATTGAAATACTTTGCTATATAGTTTTGCATAGTTTTCATTAAAAAGTTTGTTTATAAAATGTCACTCACTAGGCTTCCTTGCTCATGTTTTCCCAAAAAAAAAAATCTCTCAGGTAGGGAAAGGGAGGAGTTCCAATGTACTACTAAGGTCAAGGTCTGCCACATTACAACCAAATTTATGGACTTAAGTTTGTTATTTTGAGTTTTTGTAGTTAAGAATCTGGAGTTGTATGAACAATTTATTGGTTGTAATAAAGTTAAGCATTGTCGTTATATTTCCTTGGATGTGAGTTTAATGAGAAAAATAGGTAAGAGTGGGCAGTAGGTCAGAAAAAGGTGGTATTTTTCGTCCTCACACCTTCTTTCGGGGTCGAGAGGTGAGCTCGGGAGAGGGTGTGACATTGATTCTTCACGAATTGTTCGTAATAACGGCTTGGTCAAATGTCCATACCTCTGTAATTACCTCTATCTTGTTCAAGTACCACTGATTCTATGAGGAACAACTTGTTTATAGTCCAACCATAAACCAAGTCTCTCTCGGGCCAGAGAGAGAATGTGGCCCCATCGTTCAACTTTTGAAATGATGACTTTAAGGGAACTACTCATTTACTTTTCCTATAAGGGTTGAGTGAATTCCATCTTGCAAAATTATTTTCCCTAACTCATTTACTTTCCTTATATGGGAAGAAACAAATTTCATCTTGTGAAATTACATTTCCAACTTCTTATTTGGTCAAGTCCTAAAATGGTAGACATATTAAGTTGGTGACTCGGGTCACTCTCACCCATGAAAATCAATAGACAAGCCCCCACGGATAAAAGTTCATAACTCACTCAGGAATAAGACCGAGTCACATATAATCATCCTATAAAATATTAATCTCTTCAATTAACATATTTATAAAGAGAGATTATATATTTCGTAGTCTAGTCTTATACAAACTCTTTATATAGAATAATCCCAACTCACATGTCTCCACAAGAATGATTTGAATCAAATTATTTGCAATAATTACAAAGTGGGTTGTATCTATAATGTCACTAAGATTAGGCACCCAACCTTATTCATATACAATAGACCCTTTAAGTTATTACTTGAACATAATTTACCTATATGCTAACCACATACTGTTCAAAATTACATTTAGTAACCTTAGATTTTATCTGTAATTGATAATCTAACATTGCATATTTAATAATCAAAATAAACAATTATTAAATGACTAGTTAACTACAAGGGATATATTTTAAAAATATGAGTATGAGACTAAAATTATTAAATGACTAGTTAACTACAAGGGATATATATTAAAAATATGGGGTATATATGTCAACCAATTTCCAAAGATTGGAAATGAGACAAATTAAAGTATGGGGATATATATTATATAAATCTTGTACATATACATAAAAAAATGAAACACATATGAAAACAAAGATCTGTAACAATAATTTTACAATAAATGTAATCCCCCCTAATTGTGAATTTTTAATTTAAGCCAAAGTATGACATCCATTAGAAAAAAGGAAATTTGTAATTGAATGAACAAATTATGAAAGAAACAAAATCTCCTGAACTCAAGGGAATGTAATTATGAAAAAACTTAAACTAAATGAATGCAAATGGAAATTCATGAATACCATTTTATAAAGTCAAAAATTGAAATTATGTAAATAAGAAAACAAATCGATATTATGAATTTACTAAAATTAAGATTAAAATTAAAAATTCCCAATTTTAAGAAAGGTGGTAAAGGAAGGGGAGATTAGCTGCTGAATTGAATAAATCTAGTTGTTGAATGAGTTCTTTGATTGTTGTTTGTTTGAATTTGTTTAATATTCATGAAAAAAGTGTGTCGCTTTGATTGCCAAATGGACAAAGAAAGAATCAATTTGTAGCATATGGCTAGGGAATTATCTAATCGAGATTTTTCGTTTAGCGATAAAGGATTTTTGTTTACAAGATTCCCCTTGAGGCTTTAATAAAACGAGGTATTATTTAAAAAAAAATCCATGCAAAGATATCTTTATATATATATATATATACTCTTTTAATGTCATTTTGTTTTTAAAACCAAACAAAAACCAAAAGCTCACTATGTGTCACTTCATTGTTCCACATGCCACCTTTTAATCGCATCCACTTCGATGAATCAACTGTTACGTCACTGTCACACGTATTTCTATATTAAACTTGTTTCATCTATATCTTATTCATTGGAGCTCCAATATAGGCGATTTCAAATTGTGTTGTAATCGTTGTTTCGAAGACTACATAATAGGCTCTTCAAAATACTAAAATTATTAGTAGATTAATTCGGGTGTGTTATTATCAAAATATTAAGAAAAATACCTTATTATTCCCTGATTTTAAAGAATAGGTACATATGATACCTATATTTTCAATTTATCCAATTTAGTCCCTTAGTTTTGAATAATAGGTTTAAAAGGTCCCTCTTTTCATTAATTATAATAATTTTTATTATTTTAAATGAAATAATAGTTATTAAAATAGTAATTAAAAAGAAAAAAGAAAAAATCAATTTCTCTCTCCTCTCCCTAACCAAGCCCCTACCGCTGTTGGAGCCTTTATTCCCCTCTCTCATTCTCTTCTTTCGCATTCTCCTACCTTTTTCTTCTCTCTTTTTAATTACTATTTTAATAATAGTTATTTCATTTTAAATAATAAAAATAATCTAATTAATGGGAAGAGATACCTTTTAAACCTATTATTCAAAATTGAGGGATTAAATTGGCGATATTGAAAGCACAAGGACCAAATAAACCTATTCCTTAAAAATTAGGGACTAAAGGGGTATTTTTCCCTTCCATTAATTTGATATTAAAGGAAAAAAACAAAAAAAGTCACAAGTTTTTGACAATGAGAACGACATAAAAGATCACAACTTTGCTCATAGGTGGAGAAAGAATGCTTGGAAGTTGGTTGGACTTGTTAACGTGCCTAGTACGATCCCGAGATGGAGGAAGGCTGACTAAGAGACGATAACCTCTTAGGGCGCACGGTGGGAAGGTAAAGTTTTTTAATTCGACTTTAACTCCATAAAGGACAAACCAACAAAGATTTTGCAATAGTAAAATAACCCTAATATTAGTACTACCCTCAAGTTGGAGCATAAAAGTTAATCATGCCCAATGTGATACATAGATAATTTATACGTCCATTCAATACTTTTATGAAGATATCTCCTAATTGTTATCCAAACTTCAAAAATCCTATAGATATCAAATCTTGGAAAATTATTGAAAGGATTGTATTTGTTATGGGGCTGTCTAGCCTTGGAAGATGCATGAATGATTTGTCAATTGTTTCTTGTTGATCTTCTGTGTTGTTATTGTTGTTGTTGTTGTTTGGTTGAGGATTAATCTTGAAGATGAGTTGTTTTTGTTGTTGATATTAGAAAATGACTTTATTTCTAGCTTGCATGTCCTTCCCATGTATTGAAGTATTTGATCCAAAAACACCATCGGTTGTTTGAGTTAGTAAGTGAACCTCAGAGTCTATGGAGGTTGGGGAGGTCTTTGGGCTATCTATGCTCTTTTAGTAGTTCTTCTATTTGACAACGCGACACACGACCCATCCATCTTCTACTAGTTGTGACTCTCTGATCAAGTTACAAATCTTCAGAAGAAGCAGGAAAGAGTATTATTTTAAGTATATAAATGAAAGACTATTTTTATTACTAATAAAAAGTAATTCCAATTAGAAGATGAATGAGATCTTTACAAGGCTTACATTGATATCGCGGTCACTATCGTCGAGGTGATACTCTTACTTGATCCAATCAAATTTTTTGCCACGAGGGGCTCTTCCTTTGTAAAAGACTAGAGTTTTTCTCAACCCAATTCTTTTGCAACTAGTATAAATGATCTTATCTCGACCGGTGGCCTTCCAAAATCTAGCAGTCGTAGCACGATTCATGTGAATTCCAGTCAGATACTATTGTACCGAATTCACTTTGGCTAAATGAGTTATTTATAAATTTACAAACGAGCTTTTTTTTTCTCCCTTTAATTATAAGTTTAATGTCTCAATTTTCAAAATTTTTTGTTTAATAAAGCTTCTATTTTATTGTTCTTATATTGGTTTTGCTTTGTATATTGTAGGTAATAATCACGATGTCGACAAGCTTGAACAATAGTGATAGTAATACTACTGCTAGCAAGAGCAACAACTATTCTAGTGTGAACGAAAATGATGACGTTGTTGAGATTAAAATGCCTCCACCAGATCTACAACCAGCTCGAAAGAAGAGGAAAAATACGTCTATGGTATGGGACCATTTCATTAAATGCTCTAAGTATAGTGATGATGATCCACATGCTAAATATAATAATTATTGTTGTATGGTGTATGTATGTCATCCAAGAAGGAATGAAAATTCAACTATGAGAATGCATCTTGAACATTACTATAAAAAGAATCCTCATCAGATAAAAGACGGCAAGTTAGATAGAACTCAAACGAAGTTGGTATTTAAGAATACAAATAATGATGGAGGCGGTAATACAAAAATAGTGAACCATTAGATGTTTACTATTGAGAATACTTGAAGACTAACTGTTGAGATCATAATTGTTGAGTTGTCCTTTAAATGTGTGGAGAACGAGGGATTTAGGAGGTTTGTGGAGGCTTGAAGACTAATTGCTGAGATGTCATCAACTGTTGATAATGCTTAATCAAATGATACAATCATTGCTTATCTAAAGAAGCTCCTTAAACATGGATTTTTTTTAAAAAAAAAAAATGGAGACTTCTTGCATGTTAGGTTTTGTGCACATATATTGAACTTGATTATCTTTGATGGTCTAAAATATGTGAATGATATATTGATTCGAATTCAAAATGTCGTGAGGTTTGTTGCTTTTTTTCTGCTAGACTTGCTAAATTTAAGAAGTGTATTGAAGGGGAGAACATATCTACTAAGAGTATGTTGTGTCCTGGAGTTCAAGCTAGATGGAATTCTACATACTTGATGCTTGATGCTGCTGAAAAGTTTGAAAAAACATTTGAGAGGTTAGAAGACTACGATACAGACTACATGAATGAAGAGAGTAAACCAACCACCAAATATTGGGAAATTGCTAGAATTTTTACTAATTCTTGTCTGTATTCTATGAAGTAACTATTAGGCTTTCAGGGTCTCTTTATGTTACTTCCGACATAGTCTTCCATGAAATTAGTATTATTCAGAATTGCATAAAAAACATTCAAGCATAGCTGGTCCTAATAATTTGCTTTCGCGTGACATGGCTTTGAAAATGCAAGAGAAGTATGATAAGTATTGGGGTAAAAGTGAGAAAATAAATTTCTTTTTGTATGTTGCTTTGTTTTGGACCCACGTTACAAGATGAAATCTCTTATGTACTGTCTAAATCAATTATTTGATATGGATACAACAAAAGAAGTGGGAAATAAGGTGGAGTCTAGTTTGAGAAAATTGTTTGCTGAATATATTTTGTCATTGCTTATCCATGGTTCATCTTCATGTTCAATTTCATCATCTCAAGTGTATAAGGATTGTGCAAGTATGAGTCAACCTTCGGCTTGTAGTGATAATAGTAGTAGTAGCTCTTTGAGTACTACATCTTCATCTAGAACTACTACTTCTACTATTAGTACTGCTTCAGACATTTTTTGTTTTGATTTTGGAGATATAAAGGAAGATGATACACTAAGTGTGGATACAGAAGTTGATATTTACTTACTGGGGCCTCGTATTAAATGTGAGGAGAAATTTGATATCTTACATTGGTGGAAAGGAAATTCTTCTAGATAGGTTCTTAACCAAATTGCACGAGATCTTTTAGCAATTCTGGTATCCACAGTTGCATCTGATTCTGCATTTAGTACTAATGGGAGAGTAATTGATACTTTTTGTTCCACGTTAGCTCCAACCACAGTTGAGGCACTTGTATGTGCACAAAATTGGTTATGTTCAAAACCTATTAGCGTTGATCTTCAAAGTGAAGGAAACTCGACATGAGGAGATCCTTGAGTGGAAGCGAATCGTCCAAATTCAATTAATTACTGAATACAAAAATTTACAGTAAACGTACAATTGATATACATTTAATATTAAATTACAACATGCTTTAAAATTGAAACAAGTTCAATAGAAATCACCTTTGAAGAACCTTTCTTTACGAATCCCTCGAACAATCACGAATGGAACTCCTTCCTCGCGGATCTCCTTCACGCACGAACACTACCAATCGAGAACCCTCTATATTCTCTTTTGGGATTCAAAGACTTAAGTAGGAGTTATGGGCTTTGTTTGAGTCATAGGAAGAGGGAAGGAGATGGAGAGGATGAGATTGGGACTTTTTTCTCAGAGAAGTTTTTCTGTGTGAATGTTGGGAAAAGATGATTCTTTTGAACCCACCATACATATATAATAACTACTTTATTATATATACACTATATGTTATATCAAATAAAAAATATAGCTTATAGTTTTATATTGCATCAAATACAACATAAACTATAGATTTTATTCTCTCTTAACTATACGTGACATTTAATATAAATCACATTTGAATTAAATCCATTTATATGAATTTCATCCATATAAATGATACTTGGATCATATCCAAATATTTTATTCCACTCAATATAAATCATATTTATATTTAATTACCTGAATCTCATTCATATAATTGGTATTTGAATCATATTCAAATTTCTCTCATAATGTATCAAATAAATTATAATTAATTATATCATATATAATTAATTCTCTCAATTAATTTGAACATTTCAAATTAATACAAAAATGAAAACCATGTTGAGCAATAGTGGGGACCTTATGGACCTATAGATTGAAGCTCCAACGGTACTTGGATAATTAATTAAACACTTTAATTAACTTACCTAACATCCGTTAACTGTCTGTCACTCCACTAATGACCGATAGTATTGAATATAATCAATCAACAGTACGATGACCTTTCACAAATTGCTCGTAAGTACAGATGGGCCAAAATACCGTTTTTCCCCTGTAGCTACATCTAACTCATTAAGTACCACTGATTCCTCTAATGAACAATAAGTCATAGTCTCACTCTGACCAAGTCCTCTCGGGTCAGGAAAGAGTGTGGCCACTATGTTCAAGACCCAAAATCAGCCCTTAAATGAGTGAATTTCGGGGAATGAGTGAATTTCTTTTTGTGTAACTGAGTTCCCAACTCCTCAATCAGACAAATCCCCAAAATGGTAGGCTTGTTAAGTTGGCAATCTGGCCACTCTCACTTATACAAATGAAAGGATCGCCTTCATGAGCAGGAGTTCATAACTCACTCAAGATACAGGTCATGTCACCTATGGTCATCCTACTAAAATGTAAGTCCCTATTTTTTAATAGTGTTATATAAAGAGACTAATCATTTCGTGGTCTGGTCTGATACAAACTCTTTGTATAGAGTACCCCCGCTAGCATGTCTCCACATGAATGATCAGGATTAGATCATTTGTAGCTTTTTACAACACTTGTAACACCTACAAAGCGGGTCGTATCTGTAGTGTCACTAGGATAAGGTTCCCAATCATCAAAACAAAATCCACTTGTATGTCTCTACATACTTGTTTAAATTACATGAAATAACCTCGGATCTTAGTTTATTGGATTAAGTATATGCTTATACAATAAAATTTATTTTATTAACAACAATATGTTTATACAGAGTTTACAAACTACAAGATTACAAGGAGATTTAGGACACCATTCCCAACCATCTTCCACTTGTCCTAAAGCTTAGGGAGACTAATGTACAATACAAATAAAGTAAAAAAAAAAAACATACAATAAACTAAGGCATACATTATACCCTAGTAACATTTCCCATTTGCCCTAGACAATGTGCCGCATATCCCGTAGACCCAGACTTTCTAAATGACCCTCGAACACTTTAGCCGTGAGAGCCTTTGTAAACAGATCAGCAACGTTATGCTCTAACGCGATCTTCGTGACAATCACATCACCTCGATGGACAATCTCCCTGATCAAATGATATTTTTGTTCTATGTGCTTGTCTCTTCGATGACTCCTAGGTTCCTTAGAATTTGCCACAGTACAAATATTATCACAATAAAGTGTGATGGACAAAGACATATTTGGAACAACTTCCAAATTAGTAAGGAACTTCTTAAGCCAAATAGCCTCTTTAGCATCTTCACAAGCAGCTATGTATTCGGCTTCCATAATGAAGTCTGCGATGTATTCTTGCTTGATGCTTTGCCATACTATAGCTCCTTCATTAAAAGTGAACACTGACCTGAAGGAAACCTGACATAAGGATTTCCATGAGTAGCGGAATGATCGTTCCAAATTCCATTCATATTTGAACATACACAATTACAATCAACAAACGAAATCTAACCGGTCATGCACAATACGAAATTATAGCATGCTTTACGATAAGATCAAGGGATAAAGTATCATACCTTTGAAGACTCATCTTCAAACTCCCTCGATCACGAACACTCGTTCTGACTCCAAGCCAGCAACACACGAACGCTCGAACACAGCACGATCAATAACGAACTCAAACACAACAATCTCCAAGATGATGAACATGGCTAACAGACTCCAAAAACCTTGACCTTGGTTAAGTTGAGTAAGACACCACCACAATGGCTACCTTGGTGTTTTTGGTGTGAGAATCTAGAAGTGTGGGCTCTATGTTGACTTGGTTAGAGGAAGATACCGAAGGAGTAACAATCGTGTAAACGATTGAGGAAGTGGGAGAAAATAGAAGTCTATCACATAGACGAATGCCCAATCATTTAGAAAATGTTCCACGATCATTTAACTACGACCAGCTGAATGAACTATCGTGTAGTATCACTCTACGATCGTTTAGTCTCTCTTCAGCTATCGTTTAGTGAATCCTATTCACTTGACAACGATCCATGAGTGAGTTTCCAAGAATAGCAACTCTCACAACAACTACTAAAATTAGGAAAACATTTTTCCTTTTATCTCACAATTACCATGAAACCACCAATAACCTCCCATTCAATTGGTTATTAGAGAAAAAGAGATAATTATCCAATAATTAATATTATTATAAATATATATGATAACCAACTTACCATATTATATTTATAACCTATAATTTTAATATTTCATCTCATGAAACATATAAACCATAGTTCCTTTTCTATTTCATGGTAATTAATGTAAATATCATTTACATTAATCTTCCACTTGATGTATCTCATACATCACACCGATCATATCATAGATAATAAAATTTCCTCTTGTCAATTTGAACATTTCAAATCAACACCAAGAACTGATTCTCAATTGAATCCATTGAGCTACCAAGAGGACTTTATAAACCTGTAGCTTGAAGCTCCAACGGTACGTGAATAACTGACTAAACTCTTTAGTCATAGGATCCACCATCCGTTAACTTCCAGACACTCCACTAAAGACTGATAGCTGCACTCTCCTTACTACAGATATATTTTGTGTCCATATTAACCAATCAATAGTGTGACAACCCTTCATAGATCGCTCGTAAGTACAGCTGGGCCAATAACCATTATGCCCCTGTAGTTACATCTAACTCCTTAAGTACCACTTATCCCTCTAATGAACATAAGTCATAGTCCTACTATGACTGAGTCCTCTCTTCCAAACAGAAGTTGTGGCCACTATGTTCAAGACCCAGAATCAGCTCTTAAGGGAGCAATCTATCTACTTACCCCTGCTTCGGAGAAGGAGTGAATTCCATCTTGTGTAATTGAGTTCCCAGCTCCCAAATCAGACAAATCCCTAAAAAGGTAGGCATATTGTGTTGGCAATCTGACCACTCTCACCCATACTAATCAAAGGACTACCCTCAAAGGCAGAAGCTCCCATAACACTCAGGATTGAGGTCATATCACCTATGGTCGTTTAGGTGAGATGTAAGTCTCAAGTATCAACGTCGTTAGATAAAGAGACTAGTCATCTCGTGGTTCGGTCTTATACAAACTCTTTGTATAGGTCACCCCCACCAATCTATAGTAGTTCACAACACTTGCAAACCTATATAAAGCGGGTCGTATTCGTAGTGTCACTAGGATCAAGTATCCCTCCTTAATCCTTATACTACATACCTTTTTAGGTTATCACTTAAGGCATAATCCACTTGTATATCTCATATACATGCTTAAGTTTACATACAATAACCATGGAGCTTTGTTTATTAGATTTGAGTAAATGCCAAATAAAATAACTCTTATTTTATTTATAATAATGTGTACAGTTCAAACTACGAGACTCCGGGAGAATTAGGACACCAATCCCAACAATCTCCCATTTGTCCTAACGTCTCAGGAGACTAATGTACAATTCAATATAAATATAAGTACAACATACAATAAATTAGGGCATACTCTATACCCAGTATCATCTCTCACTTGCCCTAAACAAGATGTCGCTTCTCCCGTAGACCGAGACTCTCCAGGTGACCCTGGAACACTTTAGCCACGAGAGCCTTTGTAAATGGATCAGCAACATTGTGCTCCGATGTGATCTTCGTGACTATCACATCGCCACGATGTACAATCTCCCTAATCAAATGATATTTTCGTTCTATATGCTTGTCTCGATCTGAGGTTCCTTTGAATTTGCCATAACCCCGCTGCTATCACAATAGAGAGAGATCGACAAATCCATATTTGGAACAACTTCCAAATCTGTAAGGAATTTTCTCAGCCAAACAGCCTTCTTAGCTGCTTCACAAGCGGCTACGTATTCGACTTCCATAGTGGAGTCCACGATGCATCCTTGCTTGATGCTTCGCCATACTACAACCCCTCCATTCAGAGTGAACATTGACCCTGATGTCGATTTACGAGAATCTTTATCGATCTGAAAGTCAGAGTCTACGTATCCTGTAAGGATCAGATCCTTGTCTTCATGTACGAGCATGAAGTCCCTCGTTCTTCGAAGATACTTAAGGAATGTCTTGACCACCTTCCAATGCTCTAATCCTAGATTGGACTAATAACGACTGACAATCCTTACTGCATAGCAAATCCATCTCATCTTCTCAACCTCTTGAGGTGTCTTAGGACATTGATCCTTAGACAAAATGATTCCATGCCTTAAGGGTAACAAACCCCTCTTGGAATCCTGCATCCTGTACTTGATCAACATGTATGATGCCTGAGACAAGGCTAATCTTTTGTTCTTACGATCCTGAATAATGTGGATCCCTAGAACATATTGTGCCTCACCAAATCTTTCATTTGGAACTGGATAGCTAGTCACTTCTTAATGTCAGACAGAAACCCTACATCATTCCCAATGAGTAGGATAAAAGGCTCATCAACGTTCTGATCAAAGTCAAATTACTTGATCGCACTGTCAAATCTAATGTTCCATGATCGAGATGCTTGTTTCAGCCCATAAATGGACCTATTAAGCTTGCAAACTCATTTCTCTTGATCTGGAACTACGAACCCCTCTGGTTGAGCCATGTAGATGGTCTCCTCAAGATTACCATTAAGAAAGACAATCTTGACGCCCATTTGCCATATCTCATAATCATAAAATGTGGCTATGGACAGGAGTATCCTGATAGACTTTAGCATGACAACAGATGAGAAAGTTTCCACATGGTCCACTCCCTCGACCTTGGTATAACCCTTTGCCATGAGTCTAGCCTTAAAGGTTTTCACCTTTCCATCTATACCTCACTTTTGCTTATAGATCCACTTACACCCTATAGGTTTTACCCAATCAAGTGGATCCACAAGCTCCCAGAAGTTATTGAAGTACATAGACTTCATCTCTTGGTTCATGGTCGTAATCCACCCATCCTTGTCAACATCCTCCATTGCTTGCTTAAAAGACAATGGATCCTCGACCCTATCATTAGAAATGAGGTTCTGAGCTTCATTCAAACCCATGTAGTGATCCGACGGGTTTATAACTCTTCCATTACGTCGAGGTAGTCTCAAATCTTGAGCTGGTTGACTAGATGTACCAACCTCAACAACTCTTGTTGATCTGTCAATCTGTTTAACAACTCTTGTTGAACCCTCAGCAATCTCAGTCTTACTAGAAATTTCACATAAAACAAGCTTACTTCGTGGTTTATGATCTATGATGTGGTCTTCTTCCAAGAAGATAGCATTTGTAGAGACAAACACTTTGTTCTCACTCGGATCATAGAAGTATCCACCCCTCGTTTCCCTGGGGTAGCCTACAAAGAGGCAAACTTTTGAACACGATTCCAACATCTTCGGGTTAGTGATAAGCACGTGGGTCGGACACCCGCAAATCCTGAAGTGTCGTAAACTACCTTTTCCAGTAAAAGGTCATTTGGTCATCTTGCCTTTGAGGCATAATTCACACACTAGCAAGGAGTTTTCTTCTAAACTCTTTAGAAGTCCACTTTTCACCAACTGCTCAATCCTATTGAGGTTGATGGCACCTCACCTTAGATCCCAAAGATGGGTATTTTCCTTATGAGAATCCTTTGGTCTTTTAGCTGTCGTTGTCATACTGAACATTTCAGTGTTAAACAAGGCTTTTATGACTAACGACCTTAGTACATATAAGTTATTTTCCATTAAACCAAAACCAATCTCCAATCTATTCTTGAAAATAAACACTTTACTCTCATAAAAGTAGATGTATAACCTTATTCAATGAGATAAGAAACCGAGATTAAGTTCCTCTTGATATGAGGAACTACGAAAACATTATCCAATAACAGATAACGTTTCTTGTCCAAAAATAATTTCAGCCTACCTATAGCAATAGCTAAAACAACCTCATCAGTACCGACTCGAAGAGTCAACTCTCTCTATGGCAACGTTTTCCAGGAACTAAATCCTTAGTAAGAGAAACTAACGTGATTAGTAGCACCCGAATCAAGGATCAAGGCAGAATCATCATTCTCTACCAAAAACATCTCCAAGACCAATAAATCATAGTTACTGTCTTTAGACATCCTCCTCTTTTGGAGAGTAGTCGGATCAGTATCAGAACCTAAATAAGCTCAAAGTTCCATGTTAGAGAACACTTCTCGTCGATGAACTTCAACAGAGTTAGCAACATTTGCTTTCTCTTTATGAAGTTCAACTTGGGAACCAAAACTACTGGTTTTGTCATCCATCACTCTATGCTCGAAAAGTGAGAACTGACATTCAAACAAATCTTGCAATGAGCCCATGATCTCAAGTGCAATGACCATGTTCTCAATCCTTCTGCCCAAAGCATCAGGTATGCTAGCCAATATGTGAAGTCAAGCCAATGAATTAGCCTTCATCCACACCTCATATGCATTACGAACACTTCGCAGTGCATCAAGGGTCGAGACTTGAGGACACCCCTCAACCATGACAAACTCGAGGTCGTTTACCACGAAATACTTTTTACAAGACTCTTTCCACTGTACGTAATCGGTCAAACTAGAGGCATTAAAGAGAAAATCAAACATGTTGCTGAAAACAAAAATACATTGACCTACGTTAGGTTTTAAGCAAATACCCGTTGAAAAAACATGCAACATCCAATACGGTTTAGCAAAACTAACATGAACCCCATGTGACATCTAGTTTTTCATTGATGCTTCAAAGGTTTGGGACAAAATCCGCCGAAGGGTGGTCAATTTATCCCTCCTCTGAATTGAGACATTCTCAACTAGCCATTAATACCAGAACAGCTCTTGCTCCTATAATGACTAGCCATCTTTGATTTGGTCAAGAAATCATTAACTTACTTAACAATTTCCTATAAGTGTGACCCGCCATTTTAGGCCCTAGAGTTTTTCCCCAAGCAGCCAATACGAAGGGAAAACCGATTGGGACAAAAACTAAAGTGACCCTATCCATTTCTGGAGTTCACCTTGATATTGACCAACTGCACAAAACCCATCCGAAGGGGGACGCTCCCAGGGTGCCACGAGGGACTACAAAATGATCTCACGATGCGAACCAATGATAGAGACCGTAGGAATTGTTGACATACACCCTTCACCTACTTACTATAAACACTCTCTCCGTCCACCTTGATATTGACTCATGCAAACACCATCCGAAGGGGGATGCTCCCAGTGCACCACGAGGCCAAGCATGAATCTCACGGCGTGAACATTTAGGGAGAAACGTGAGTGGAATCATTGACATATCAGATATATCCCTTCCTCCCATTGAGTATTTTATAGCCTAGGGTTTAGTTTACTTAGAAAAAACACGACTAAGAATTTTAACTATGTGACTGTTTAAGTTTGCCCAAGAGTAACTTTTACCTTAGATGAACAACTTTTGATCATCATCCATTAAACTCTTTAAGGGAGTCTTTGACCAACTGTCGCATGCTTGCAGAAAATCTATCTAATTCATCTTTCCAGGTAGGTTCCCAAGTACGAGTGTTCCATTTCTGTCAGGTTAAGTACACCAGCCTAGACAGAATCCGCCTTAGACAAAAGGTCCCTTATAGATAGATTTAATACAATTTAATCTTTTATGTCAATCAACTTAATCCTATTAAATCGATTTAAAAAGATCAAATTAGGTTGCTAATCCCATTAGAACCTTGAACTTAGGTCTATCTCAATCCAATTATAAAACCTTTTTAAAACATGAGTTTGCCTAAGTCCGCATGCAACTCTTTCTTATCGATTTTAGTTCTAATTTCTATTTAACGCTTATAACAGAAACAACCAAAACCATCCACAATGCAAAGCAAACACATACAAGGCATTCATAATGCTTATAAACAGCCTAAGTGTCATGCTCCATGCATTGTTCATTCATTGCTACTTTTTATATAACTCTTATACAAATAAGCAACGAACCATGCAAAAACATGCTTCCATTCACCCTTATACTATAACGCTTATAATATAAAGATGATCCATGAATATGCTTACTGCATGCACAAACATAACTCTTATATTTCATGATGCATGTGCATGCTTTCTTGTAATTTCATCATGCCATATTATAACACTTATAATACATGATGCATGAATAATTGCACAATCTAAGGTGGGTTTCAAATCTATATGTCATACACTATGCCATATAAATGACATACATCTCATATATATTAAGCAAAAATTGATGAACCGAAATAATTAGCCTTAAATCCTTAAAAACTAAATGCTAACTATTACAAAAGCAAAGAGTCTCCGGTTCAAATAAGCGAACCTAAAGTGTGGTCTTTGGTGAGTTTGGTACCCAATGCTATCTCCACTGATCGTGTACCAAAACCCAAGCGTCGTTGAGTGAGCACCTAAGTAGCGTATACCACGTGATCGTGTAGTCAATGACTATGCGATGAGCCATGCTAACTACACAATCGTTTAGTGCGTGTGTCTTTTATTAAATGATGAGCATCAAATGCTCCTACTCGATCATTTACCTCCAACATCTACGCAATTAGGTACCCAACGCTACACGATAGAGTAAACACGGCCATCGTTTAGCTATCGTTTAGTAAATACTACATGATCGCATAGAAAAATCTACACGATTATTTAGCTAAATCCCAACGATTGTTTACCTGAGGCTACACGACACGACCAACTCTTGGTCTTTTTCCTTACTAAGAACCGCACCTCCAAGCTTCGAAACTCCATCACGAATGACTCGACAAACTCAAACACTTTGGATTGCATACTCGATTGCTTGTTAATTATGCCCAAAAACACAAGAATCCTTACAAATTAACACTTTGTAATTGAAAGAAAGCTTTAAACAGAGTCAATTAACCCATAAACATTCATCAACGCCATCCACAAATGCATTTAACACCTAAACGCAAATGTAGAAAATCCACTATGACTGTAAAAGAAGCTCAAAACATAAGTGAAATTTGGAATATCAGAACAACCTATCTCTGATACCAATTGAAGGAAATCTAACATGAGGACTTCCATGAGCAGCAGAATGATCGTTCCGAATTCAATTCATATTTGAACATACAAAATTACA
This sequence comes from Benincasa hispida, assembly GCF_027475165.1. Lineage (NCBI taxonomy): Eukaryota > Viridiplantae > Streptophyta > Magnoliopsida > Cucurbitales > Cucurbitaceae > Benincasa > Benincasa hispida. Next base: position 34,171 of record NW_028325613.1, read on the forward strand.
AATAAGAAACAAAAACTAAATGGTCATGCACAATACGAAATTATAGCATGCTTTACAATAAGATCAAGGATAAAGTATCATACCTTTGAAGACTCATCTTCAAACTCCCTCGATCACGAACGCTCGTTCCGACTCCAAGGCAGTAACACACGAACACTCAAACACAGCACGATCAACAGCGAACTCGAGCACAACAATCTCCAAGATCATGAACACAATGAATGGCCTCCAAAAACCCCAACCTCAGTGGAGTTGAGTAAGACACCACCACAATGGCTACCTTGGTATTCTCGGTGTGAGAAACCAGAAGTGTGGGCTCTGTGTTAACTTGGTTAGAGGAAGAGACCGCAGGAGTAAAAATTGTGTAAACAATTGAGCAAGTGGGAGAAAACAGAAGTCTATCACATAGACAAATGCCGAATCGTTTAGAAAATGCTTCACGATCGTTTAGCTACGACCAGCTGAGTGAACTATCATGTAGTGTCACTCCATGATCGTTTATTCTCTCTTCAGCTATCGTTTAGTGAATCCTATTCACTTGAAAAAGATCCGTGAATGACTTTTCGAGAATAGCAACTCTCACAACAACTACTAAAATTGGGAAAACATTTTTCCTTTTATCTCACAATTACCATGAAACCATCAATAACCTTCCACTTAATTGGTTATTAGAGAAGAAGAAGAGATAATTATCCAATAATTAATATTATTATAAATATATATGATAACCAACTTATCATATTATATTTATAACGTATAGTTTTAATATTTCATCTCATGAAACATATAAACCATAGTTCTTTTTCTATTTCTTGGTACTTAATGTAAATCACATTTACATTAATCATCCACTTGATGTATCTCATACATCAGACCAATCATATCCTATATAATCAAATTTCCACTTGTCAATTTGAACATTTTGAATCAACACCAAGAACTTATTCTCAACTTGAATCCATTGAACTACCAAGGGGACCTTATATACATGTAGCTTGAAGCTCCAACGATACATGAATAACTGACTAAACTCTTTAGTCACGGGATCCACCATCCATTAACTGTCAGGCACTCCACTGAAGACCGACAGCTGCACTCTCCTTACTACAAATATATTTTGTGTCCATATTAACCAATCAATAGCGTGATAACCCTTCACAGATCGATCGTAAGTACAGCTGGGCCAATAACCATTATGCCCCTATAGTTACATCTAAGTCCTTAAGTACCACTGATCCCTCTAATGAACATAAGTCATAGTCCTACTATGACTGGTTCCTCTCTTCCAAAGAGAAGTTGTGGCCACTATGTTCAAGACCTGGAATCAACCCTTAAGGGAGAAATATATCTACTTACCTCTGCTTCGGGGAAAGAGTGAATTTCATCTTGTGTAACTGAGTTCTCAGCTCCCAAATCAGACAAATCCCCAAAAAGGTAGACATGTTGAGTTGGAAATCTTGCCACTCTCACCCGTACTAATCAAAGGACCGCCCTTAAAGGCAGGAGTTATCAAAACACTCAGGATTGAGGTCATGTGACCTATGGTCATTTAGGTGAGGTGTAAGTCTCAAGTATCAACAGCATTATATAAAGAGACTAGTCATCTCATGGTCCAGTCTTATACAAATTCTTTATATAGGACACCCCGCTCGCATGTCTCCACATGAATGGTCAGGATCTACCATCTATAGTAGTTCACAACACTTGCAAACCTCTACAAAGCAGGTTGTATCCGTAGTGTCACCAGGATCAAGTATCCCTCTTTAATCCTTATACTACATACCTTTTTAGGTTATCACTTAAGGCATGATCCACTTGTATATTTCATATACATGCTTAGGTTTACATACAATAATCATGGAGCTTTGTTTATTGGATATAAGTAAATGTCAAATAAAATAACTCTTATTTTATTTATAAGAATGTGTACGGTTTACAAACTACACTCCGGGAGAATTAGGACACCAATCCTAACATGACCCTGATGTGGATTTCTAAGAATCCCAATCAGTCTAAAAGTCAGAGTCTGTATATCCTGTAAGGATCAAATTCTTATCTCCATACACGAGCATATAGTCCCTCGTTCTCCGAAGATATTTGAAGATCGTTTTGACCATCGTCCAGTGATCTAATCCTAGATTGGACTGGTAATGACTTACAATTCCTACTGCACAGCAAATATCAGGTCTAGTACATAACAATGCATACATAAGGCTACCAATAGCCGATGCATAGGGAATCCGTCTCATTTCCCCAACCCCTTGAGAAGTCTTAGGACACTGTTCTTTAAACAAAACAATTCCATGCTTGAAAGGTAATAAACCCTTCTTGGAATTATGCATCGAATATCTGACAAGCATCTTGTTAATATACGATGCCTGAGACAAGGCCAACCCTTGTTTCTTATGATCCGTTATGATCTAGATCCCTAGAACAAACTGCACCTCTCCCAAATCTTTCATTTTGAATTGGGCGGCTAGCCATTTCTCAACATCAGTCAGAAATCCTAAATCATTCTTAATGAGTAGGATATCATCCACATACAACATGAGGAAAGCTACTAAGTTGTTGATGATTTTCTTGTAAACACAAAGCTCATCAACATTCTGATAAAAGCCATAAGATTTGATCGTAGTATCAAATCTTATATTCCAAGATCTAGATGCTTATTTCAGTCCATAAATGAACCGATTAAGCTTGCAAACCTTTTGCTTTTGATCTTGTTTAATGAATCCTTCTGGTTGAATCATGTAGATGGACTTTTCAAGATTACCATTCAGAAAGGCAGTCTTGACGTCGATTTCCCATATCTCATAGTCATAATATGTGGCTATGGACAAGAGAATCCTAATAGACTTTAACATGACAACAGGTGAGAAAGTTTCTTTGTAGTCCACTCCCTCAACTTGGGTATAACCCTATGCCACAAGTCTAGCTTTAAAGGTTTGTACCTTTCCACCTGCACCTCTTTTCCTCTTGTAGATCCATTTACAACCTATAGGTTTTACACCATCAGGTTGATCTACAAGGTCCCAGAAAGAATTGAAGTACATGGACTCCATTTCTTTATTCATGGCTTTAATCCATTCATCTTTGTCAACATCTCCCATTGCTTGCTTATAAGACAATAGATCCTCAACACCATCATCAGATATGATGTTTGGGCTTTTGTTAAACCTATATAGCGTACAAATGGGTTCATAACCCTCCCACTACGTTGAGGAAATCTCAACTCTTGAGATGGATGACTAGATGAACTAGCATCAACAACCCTTATTGATCTTAAAGGATCTCTCAACGAAAAGTTCCATGAGCGCCGTCGAATCTCTCCAATTTCACCGTGATCGAAATACACCATATACATTCGAACAAACAATTATGCAAATATATAGTAATTAACAGCAGGCTTTAAACACTTAAAAGTAAGGGAAAGAGTTCTCATACCAGTTGAAGACGTTCTTCAAGCTTTGGAACTCAACACAGCAAAAGACATCTACCCGATCGACAAACGCCCAACAGATGCATTGGTTGCAGCAGCACGAACAATCGCAAACAAATGAACGCAGCAAAGACGACACCACCAGAAAGGAGCCCTTGGTATTTTCGACGTGAGAACCCAAAGTGTGGTCTTTGGTGAGTTTGGTAGAGGTAGGAGGAAGAATTGATCGTATAGACGATAAGCAAGTGGGAGAGAATAGGAAGCTATCGCATAGCTAGATGTTATCATTTAGAAGAAACTACACGATCGTGTAGGTTTTACTAAACGGTCGTTTAAGAAAAGGTACACGATCGTTTAGCAAATACGACACACTATACGATCGTTTAGGAAAGCTATCCAATCGTCTAGGAACTAGTGTACGATCGTTTAGACATTGAGCGACTATCATATAGGCTCTCGACTTATGCGATCGTTTATGTTTCCACACCAGCGCAAAACCTTCCGATCTTTCTCCGAACTCTTCAAAATGAAACAAATTTTCATTTTTATTCTTCGGTTATAATAATCGACATAGTTTTCCCACTAATGCACATCCGAGAGAGTTTTTAGGTTAATTATCATATAATTAACCAATTAAATTATTGATAAATATAATCATATTATATTTTTACCCTATAATTTGATATCACATATCTACTATAGTAATTCTTCTCTACTTGATATAAATCATATTTATATCTAATTTCCTCCAAAATAATGTATCTCATACATTTAGCCAATTATATTATATATAATTAACCAGGCCAATTATATCATATATAATTGAACTTCTTTTTGTCAATTTGAACATTTCAAATTAACCCAAACACTAGTTCTCGACTTTATCCAAGCTACCCAAGGGACCTAATGGACCTATGGCTCGAAGCTCCAATGGTCCCTGAATAGCTGACTAAACTCTTTAACCACGAGATCCACCATCCGTTAACTGTTAAGCATTCCACTAAAGACCAACAGCTGAACTCTTCTTACCACAGATATATTTCTGTGTCCGTCGGATATAACCAATCATGAGTACGATGACCCTTCATAGATGCTCGTAGGTACAGCTGGACCAAATTACCGTTTTGCCCCTGTAGTTATATCTCACTCCTTAAGTACCATTGATTCCTGTAATGAACAATGTAACAATTTAAGTTGTATATAAACATTATAGGTAATTAGATAATGAATGTTAATTAAGGTTCAAGATTAAATCTAGATATTAGTAAACATGTTCTAAGTTTAAGCCACTAGGTTTAAAATTTGGCCTATAAATCTTATTGGTCATTAGATAAATAATAAACATAATATTTATTTGAAAATTATGCAAATATCCAAGTAAAAAAAATCTAGAAAATAAAATAATGACAATATAAGAACATTTTGAAGAAAATGGAAAATAATAACAATAATAAATAATATGTAGAAGGTTAAACATAATAATGATACATTTTTAAAAAAGAGATAAATATAAAAGAAGATAAACATTAAAAAAAAAGAAGATAAATATAAAAAAAAGAAAAACATAAAAAAAAAAGAAAAAGATAAAGATAAAAATTAAAAAAAAAAAAAAAAAGAGAGAGAGAGGAAGATAAACATTAAAAAAATGTAAACGTAAATAAATAAATAAATATAAAATAAGATAAATATAAAATAAGATAAACATAAAAAGAAGATAAACATATAAAAACGTGGTGTTTGATGGTTCGACCTGTTATTTTATGCCTATAGCTATGTCGAATACGTTGGTAAGTGGAATTTTCAAATAAGTAATTTAGTAAACATAAGTATGAGTAAATAAATAAATAAAAATGTAGGATTAGATTGTTTCCTTGTTATGAAAGAATGTGTGTACCAGATCGCACTACAACGAGTTCCAACACGACAAGGCAGATCTTGAAATGAACCCATAGCGGATCAAAATCTAGGACATAGACAAATGCCTTATGTGTTACTTACACCAGAAGCACTACAACTACTAATACAGAATATGGGTAATGGAAGCACAACCTCGTCAACTGCACCAATAATCAATGATATAAATGACTCGAAAATCATTCGAGAATTTAGGAAGTTCAATCCTTCAACACAACTATAGTAGAGAATTGGATAATAGAAATAGAAACTATTTTCTGCCACATGAATATCCCAGAAGAACATAATGTAAATTGTGTCACCTTCATGTTAAGAGGCGATGCAAAGTTTTGATGGGAATCCACACAAAGAACAATCAGAGGTTCAATCTCATGGCAGCAATTTAGTCAGGCCTTTTACAACAAGCTTTCCCATTGGCAGTAAGATACCTGAAGGAAATGGAATTTCTTAATCTTCGTCAAGGGAACATGTCGGTGGCGGAGTATGAACGGAAATTTGATCGCTTGTCTCATTTTGTTCCCCGGCTAGTAGAAACAGAAGAGAATAAGGTGGAAAGATTTATCTAGGCATTAAGAGAAGGCATTCGAGGCACGATCACTGCCTTCCGACACAAAGAGTATGCACTTGCCCTCGAGTCAGCCTTACTCATGGGCATAAATCTTACTGTCAAAACCTCAATTCCTGAATGAGGATCAATGTCAAATCAAAAGAGGAAATTCAACCAACAAAGCTTCCAACGTTCACAACGGCAAGCTAAAAATACCCAAGTCACTCAAGGCGTACATTCACAACAGAAGAGCCAAATTTTCTCATATCCTAAGTGCGGAAATTGTGGAAAATATCATCAGGGGCAATGTCTTCGAAACTTAGGAGTATGTTTCCATTGTGGCTAGACAGGTCACTATGCAAAGACTTGCCCAAAGCTCATCACCCAAGTATCAACTACTCAGACCATCCAGCCTACCAATAACAAGGTTACCCAGCAGTAGAAAGGACGAGTGTTTGCTATTACACGTCAAGAGGCAGAGAACCAAGATACAGTTGTTACAGGTATATTACCCATCCTCGGGTATTATACCTTCACTTTATTTGATTCGAGCTTGAGTCATTCATTCATCTCTACAACATTTGTAAAACACGCTCAAGTAACATCAAAGCCCTTAGGCTACATTCTATTCATAGCTACTCCTGTCGAAGTATCTATGCTGGCCAGCTCGACGGTGGAAAACTGTGAGTTGTCAGCATCAGGACATAAACTAGGGGTGACTCTTATCATCCTAGACATAAGTGATTTTGACATAATACTAGGTATGGACTGGTTAGTAGCAAACTATGCAAGCATAGATTGCCATAATAAAGAGGTCATATTCACCTTTCCAACAGGAACAAAAAATTTAAGAGTTCTAATATACAATCAACCCCAAGAATAATTTCAGCCTTAAAATCTAAGCATTTGCTCAACCATGGAGCTCAGGCATATCTAGCAAGCATGGTGGATTTATGAAACCAAAAGGATAAAATTAAGGTCATTCCTGTAATAAGAGAGTTTGAAGATGTATTCCAGAAGAGCTTCCAGGTGTACCGCCTAGCCGAGAAATAGAATTCTGTATAGACCTAATTCCCAGAGCTAAACCAATATCTAAAGCACCATATAGAATAGCGCCTGCAGAGTTAAAAGAACTCAAAATACAAATAAGTGAAAACTTGAAATATGAAGAGACTCCAGTTTGCATCCTAGCAAGAGAAAAGAAGTCACTTCATAATCGAGAAATAAATTTAGTAAAAGTTCTTTGGAGAAATTAGCGAATAAAAGAAGCAACATAAGGATGAAAAGAAGAAATGAGAACCAAATACCCTTATCTATTTAGGGATCAAGAAACTTTCAAGGACGAAAGTTCTTAACGGAAGAAGAATGTAACAACTCAAGTTGAATACAAACATTATAGGAAATTAGATAATGAATGTTAATTAAGGTTCAAGATTAAATCTAGATATTAGTAAACATGTTCTAAGTTTAAGCCACTAGGTTTAAAATTTGGCCTATAAGAAGATAAACATAAAAAAAAAAAAAAAGATAAATATAAAAGAAAATAAACATTAAAAAAATAAATATAAAAGAAGATAAACATTAAAAAAAAGATAAATATAAAAGAAGATAAACATAAAAGTAGATAAACATAAATAAATAAATAAATATAAAATAAGATAAACATTAAAAAAAGATAAATATAAAAAAAGATAAACATAAAAAAAGAAGAAGATAAATATAAAAGAAAATAAATAAATAAATAAATATATATATATATATATATATATATATATAAGGAGAGGTCAGTTAAAACTTTCCAATAAATAGGGAAGTGGCGCACGTTCTTAAAAAAAAAAAATCAAGAACATTTCAAGACCAAACCTTAAGGAATAATTAGGATTGTAGTCAAGGTAAGTAATTTATCTCACCTTCTCTTTAAGTGCTTATGATAGTGCACCTTTGATATGTTGCTTTATTATGTTCTTATTTTTATGTTGCATTACATGTTTAAAACACGTTTCTCTACAAGGGACCCCATGCATTATGTTTGTTCACGATTATGTTAAGATCAAGTTTTAATTAGGTATAGGTTATGCTTCCAGGGCTGACAGGGCATGTATGGTTGCACCCCTCTAGGCCCAATCTTACGTTATGTTTATACTAGGGACTAGCAGGGTATGTATGGTTGCACCCCTCTAGTCCAACCTTACGTTTATGCTAATGGTTGATGTTGGATGCGACTCTGGCCCAACTGACTGCATGACCCACTAATCATCAAATGAGTTAGTTTTCGCTTAAGTCCTCATCTTCCTACCAGGGCGGAGGAACTTACGTTGGAAGCATAACCGACTACCTCATGTTATTATAAGTTTATGTTTTGGGTCCCAATCATATGTTTTCATGACATGTTGTATGTGACTGTGCATTTGGTCATTACCTTAAATGAGAACTACTTACTGGGTATATTATATACTCATCCTATTTTACAGATTTTGTAGGTAAGGACACAGCGTAGGTGGCATGATTGGACGTCGCTCAAGGGGCCAACCATCAAACTCACTATTTTTTTCATATAGGCATTTTGTTCCACTACACTAATGTTTAAGGATCCTAGTGTTTTGTAAAATAAACTTTTGTATATATTTGCTACTTAATTAATAAAATTTTATATGTGTTATTTTGAAATTCTTACCAAAACGCATCCCATGATAGAAAATCTAAGTATGCATGTCGTAGCGGTCGGACCTTATTATGTAAGTATTCAGTCGTTACAACATCATAGTCCAACTATTTGTGAACACCTCTCCGGCCAAGAGAAAGTGTGTGGCGCCACATCATTAAAGCCCTGGAATCAGCCCTTAAGGGAGCTATCTATCTACTTACCCCTGCTTCAGGGAAGGAGTGAATTCCATCTTGTGTAGCTGAGATCCCAGCTCCCAAATCAGACGAAACCCCAAAATGGTAGATTTGAATCGGCAACCTGGCCACTTGCACCCATACAAATCAAAGGACCGCCCTCAATGGCAGGAGTTCCCAACTCACTCAGGATTGAGGTCATGTTACCTATGGTCATCCTAGTGTAGTGAATTCTTTGTCATGAACAATGTTATATAACGAGATATTAACACTTCGTGGTCAGGTCTTATACAAACTCTTTGCATAGGACGCCCCTGCTCGCATATCCCCAACACGAATGATCAAGATCAAACCATCTGTGACAAGTCAAAACCATTCCACAAAGCGGGTTGCATCCATAACATTACCAAGATAAAGTTTCCCTCCTTTATCTATATACTACAGACCATTTTGGTTATCACTCAAGACATAATCCATTTGTATGTCACCCCATACATGCTTAAGTTACATACAGATAACCAGGGATTTTAAGTTTATTGGTTTATGATAAAGTAAATAAAATATACAACTGAGAAAAATACAAGATGTGATGTAAAATATCATATATTGTACAACACAAGCATTCGTACAAACTGTTTATAAACTACAGGACATGAGACTTTAGAGCATCAACCCCAACAGTTCTATCAGCCTATTCAACAACTCTTGTTGAAGTATGAGCAGTCTCATTAGAAATCTCATTGAAAACAAGTTTATTTCGTGGCTTATAATCTCTCATGTGGTCTTCTTCCAAAAAGGTAGTGTTTTTCGATACAAACACTTTATTCTCACTTGCATTATAGAAGTATCGACCTCGTGTTTTCTTGGGGTAACCTACAAATAAGCACACTTTTGAATGAGGTTCCAACTTTTTGGGGTTTTCCATAAGCACGTGGGCTGTGTCACACCCCGCCCCGAGCCCGCCTCCTACATCCAAGGAGAGGCGTGAGGGACTGCAGATACCACCCTTTTTGGGATACCTACTGCCCATCTCTACCTTACTACACTCAGTAAACTTTAAGTCAAGGAGACAAATAACAATTGATTGAGTAGGCCCATTTTATTACAATAATGTAATGTTTATACAACTCCAAGACTTAACTACTAAGTTTACAACAACAACTCTTAAAACCTCAGAAGTGTGACTATGGCTTGTGGCAAACCTTGACCTTAACAGCACCCTAGAACTCCTCGCCTATCACTACCTGGGAAGAAAACATGAAAGAAAATAATGAGCTTCACAAAGCTTAGTGAGTGGTAAGAAACTTCTAGAGTCTATTTCAACTCATAAATAACAAGCATATCACATATACAAGGTTAGTACTCAAACCTCAGCTTTTGAATGAGTCTGATCTCAAACTCTACCTATACACACACGGTAGATAGTTAACATCTCACATCTATAAACATTCATTAACCTATGTGCACATAGTTCTCCCTTTCATGGGCTCAAAAGCTAGGCTCATCGACCCTCTGACTATCCCATGCAAGTTTTTCTCCACAGGCTCAGGAACTAGACCTCTCGGTCCCCTGACCATCCTGTGAGATCTCATCTTGGGCTCAAGAACTAGGTCTATTGACCTTCTGACCATCCCGATCACATATTCTCATTTTCATGCTATTTACTCATTCATAACATAAGCATATACAATTTACTCTAAAAGATATGCTTAAGACTTAAAGGAAAGTACCACTCACCTTCGTAAGGTAGGAATTTTCCTCTTTAGAAGTTCCTTAGTCTTCTCGTGTGCCTCTTTTGAACCCTAAATTCCAGATTCAAATTAAAGCTCAGATTACTCATAATTCTAAGCCTTATCTCGAGTTACTTCCTTCTACAAACATGATTTAAAATGTTTAAAGAAGCTTATCTTAAAATCTTAGCTTGAAACTCTTTGTGGTTTGGCCAGAATCATCAAAACATCAAGACTAGCTCAAGATTACCCAACAGCTCGACCCTTCTATCTTGTCCTCACTCTCCAGCCTGATTCCTTGGAGCTTTTTCTCCGCAGCCCTACCATGAAAAACTAGACTCTCATATCTTTCAAATGGCTTTGAAATCACTCAAAATGCACAAGTATTCTGGGAGAATTCCTCGTCCCAAATTGATGCTACTTCCAGGCTTCATTGTCCGACAGCATCTCCTCCTCTTGGAACTTCATGATCAACGCATGGTTTTGCAACCAACGCATGCCCTTCATAATTGACGCATAGTCTCCTCCAAATTCTACCTTCTAACACTCTTCTTTACGTTCTTTGAAGAGGATTTGGCTTATGAATTGAAAAGACATTCTGTGGTGGTATTTATTGGCTAAAGAAAATGATCCTTCTCATCTCTTAAGGCCTCCAATGCAAGACACCTCCTACTCTTGATGTGTTGTTTTGCCACCACCTACTTCCATTCCATTCACCTACTCTTATGCCACACATCTACTTAAGTTGTCTTCGTCATGCATAAGACTCTCTTTGCATGAATCTTTATTCGTCCAGCTTCAACTAACTCAATCTTCAACCTTCTTTCGGTTCAACCATTTGTCTAAATGAGCTCATTAGCCTTGCATAACGCAAGCCTCAGCATCGTTCCATCGTTTAGTCCATCGTGCAACTTTTTCACTTCATCACACAGCCTCATCGTGTAATGTGTCCCTCGTTGTCGCTTACATTCAACCCTCTCATTGTCTCTCGCTGTAATCGTTTAGTGTCTGCGTCCATCGCATAGCACCAACGCCCCATCGTGTAGCTCAATTGTTTAGTACCTAACGATCTCGCTCTCAGCAATCTTGCGCATAGCTCGTCGTATACTTGCTGCGCCCATCGTTTAGCTCCATCGTGTAACGCTGACGCCTTATCTTCTAACGTGTTTGCTTATCGTGCACGCCCATCATCTAACATTTGGCCTATCGTGTAGCTGACGCTCATCGTGTAACGCCATCGTGTAGTCTATCACCCAGCGCTCGCGCATCGTCTAGCACCTGCTCAACGTTTAACGTTATTGTACAGTGCTATCGCATAGCGCTATCGTTTAGTTTTTATGCCTATCGTCTGGCGCCCCCACTGATCGTGTAGTGCTTAACGCCTATCGTATAGCCCGATCGTGTAGTGCGTCTCTTCACACCGCTTAATGTCGTGCACAGTTACACGATCGCCTAGTGAATCTCTAAGCACCGTCCCAAAGTTATACGATCGTCTTCCTAGCACCTTGCGCTCAAGCTTCTCTCGCTCTCTCCACTCTCGCTCATGTAGCCTCAACGCATGAGAAACTCTTGGCAACGCCTCTGTCCAATGCTTTGGCCAACATGCGTCCAACCTCACAAAACGCATGGTTGCTTTTGCTTCAATGCTTAATCCCTTTTAAGCCTCTACTAACTCAGCCTCATCTCATGCGTTAATGTTTCCTAATGCCCAACGCATGGTTTCTGTTGACTTCGCACTTAGCCAAATTTTTACTAGTTAAGGCTTATCTTAAAGCTACTCAAAGAAAATCTATTCAACATTTAGAATTTCCTTCTCTTTGACATAGGATTTAACTTATACTTTATTAATCCTCTTAATTACCAACTTAAGTAAGGAAATTAAGATCTGGGTTTCACAGGCTGGACATCCCCAAATTCTAAAGTGGCGTAAACTAGCTTTACGACCTCTCCATAACTCAAAGGTGTTTCAAAAACACTCTTTAAGGGAACGTTGTTCAAAATATAAACTACAGTCTCTACTGCATATCCCTAAAACGAGTCTAGAACATGAGCATAACTCATCATAGACCGAACCATGTCCTACAAGGTTTTGTTTCTCCTTTCTAATACACCATTCTGCTGAGGTGTACCTAGGGCTGAGAGTTGGGATGTGAATCCATGTTCTATCATATAGTTCTGGAATCATAAGTCCATATACTCTCCACCACGATCAGATCGTAGTGTTTTTATCTTCTTACCTAACAAGTTTTCAACTTTAGTCTTATACTCCTTGAACTTTTCAAGAGCTTTAGACTTATGTTGCATTAGGTATAGATACTCAAATCTAGAATAATCATGTATGAAAGAGATGAAATATTAATACCCACCTCGTGCTCTTACATTCATCGGACTATAGAGGTCTGAATGTATAAGCTCCAAGGTTTCCTTGGCTCTATAACCTTTTCTAGTAAAAGGTCGTTTGGTCATTCTACCCTCAAGGCATGATTCACAATATTTTATCTCTTTCATAGATGATTATTCTAGGTATAGATATCATTACCTAATGCAACATAAGTCTGAAGCTCTTGAAAAGTTCAAGAAGTATAAGACTGAAGTTGAAAACTTGTTAGGTAAGAAGATCATAACATTTCTATCAGATCGTGGTAGAGAGTATATGCATTTGAGATTCTATGTTTATTTGATAGAACATGGAATTACACCCCAACACTCAACACCTGGTACATCGCAATAAAATGGTGTATCAGAAAGAAGAAATAGAACTTTGTTGGATATGGTTCGATCAATGTTGAGCTATGTTCCATTGCTAGATTCTTTTTAGGGATATGTAATATAGAATACAATTTACATTTTGAACGTTGTTCCTTCTAAAAATGTTTCTGAAACACCTTGTGAGGTTTGGAAAGATCATAAAGTTAGTTTACGAAACTTCAGGATTTGGGGTTGTCCAGCACATGTGCTAAGCACTAATCCAAAGAAGTTGGAAAAACGTTAAAAAATGTGCCTATTTGTAGGTTACCCCAAAGAGACAAGAGGTGGTCTCTTCTGTGATCCAATGGAGAATAAAGTATTTGAAACGACAAATGCTACTTTCTTGGAGGAAAACCACATAAGAGATCATAAATGATGAAACGGAGTTGATTGAATGAATTTTCTAATGGATCTACTGAAAAATCAACAAGAGTCGTTGATATTGCTAGTACATCAATAAGAGTTGTTGATGAAGGTACATCGAGTCAGGTACATTCTTCTCAAAAGTTGAGAGTACCTTGACGTACTGGGAGGGTTGTGAACCAACCTGCATGTTACTAAAGTGTAAGTTATCATACCAGATGATGACATTGAAGATCCATTATCCTATAAATAGGTAATGGTTGATGTTGACAGAGAAGCGTGGATTGAAACCATGAATCTAGAAATGGAGCTATGTACTTCAATTCTATATGGGATCTTGTAGATCAACCTGATGGGGTAAAACCTATATGTTGGAAATATATCTACAAGAGAAAAAGAGGTGTAGATAGGAAGGTAGGGACCTTTAAGGCTAGATTAATAGGAAAGGGTTATTGAAAGAAATCAAACTAGAGGATTTCTATGAGCAGCGGAAGGGATCGTTCTAAATTCTGTTCGAATTGAACACAAACAATTATAGTCTTAAACAAAAACTAATAGGTCATGCATAATCAGAAATTACAGCATGCTACAATAAGATTCAAGGGATAAAGTATACGTACCTTTGAAGAACCATTCTTCAAGAATCCCTCGAACTATCTACAATGCATCCACAGCAACTCTCGAATGCAACAAACAGAAACACCAACAACACGAATGAAACGAGCAGCTCCTTGAACCCAATCGAGTTCCACTCGATTCACGAACAGCGTAAAGACACTACCACAAGTGTTACATTGGTATTCTCGGTGTGAGAATCCAGGAGTTGTGGGCTTTGTATGAGCTTAGCTTGAGAAAGAGAGGAGGTCTACGATCGATTAAGTGGGAGATGAAACATTTTCTATCGTATAGACGATGTACTCGATTATTTAGTAAACCCAAACCTATCGCATAGACTTTGCTACTCGATCGTGTAGCAACGATCAGCTGAATGACTATCTTATAGTCAACTCTAAACGATCGCTTAGCTGAACGTGTAGTCTCTTAACGGCTATCGCTTACTAAAACAATTTTACTTGATAGCCTTTTTCCGTGAGTACATTCCGAATAAAGCTACTCTCAAAATTAAGAAAACAATTTTTCTTTTATCTCACGGTTACCATAAAACTTCCAATAACCTCCCACTCAATCGGTTATTAGAGAAAAAGAAATTAATTATCATATAATTAATATAATATAAATAAGCATGATAACTAATTTATCATAATATATTTATAACCTATAGTTTTAATATTTCATCTCATGAAACATACAAACCATAGTTCTTTTTCTATTTTATGGTACTTAATGTAAATCATATTTACATTAATTCCTCCAAATAATGTATCTAATACATCACACCAATTCTATCACATTGAATTTCTTCTTGTTAATTTGAACACTTCAAACTAACCCAAAATCTAATTCTCAACTTGAACCCATTGAGCTACCAAGGGGACCTTATGAACCTGTAGTTTAAAGCTCCAGCTTCCAACTGTTTCCAGGAACTAAATCCTTGATGGGAAGAACACACGTGCTTAGTAGCCTTTGAATCAATTATCCAGACAAAATCATCATTCTCTACTAAGCACATCTCTAAGACAAATAAATCATATTTATCGTCATTAAAGTTCTTCTTTTTCTGAAGAGTAGTGGGATCGGTATCAGAACCCATATTATAAACTCCAAGTTTCATCTCAGAGGACAATCCTCGTCGATGAACTTCATCAAAGTTGGCAACAATTACTTTCTTTGTTAGTCCTTTGACATTTAATGTGGACTAGAGATTATCTTGGGAACTGGGACTACTGGTTTCATTGTCATCAATCCCATTTTGCTTGAATAGTGAGAACTTTCGTTCATACAATTCTCGCGTTGATTCCATGATCTCATGTGAAATGACCATGTTCTCAAACCTTTTGGCTAATGCATCAGGTATGTTTGCCAAAATGTGAACTCAGGCCCTTGAATTAGCCTTCATCCACACCTCAAATGCATTACGAACATTTCGTGGTGCATCAGGGGTTGGGACTTGAGGACAATCCTCATTCATGACAACTTTGAGATCGTTTACCACAAAAAATGTTTTAATGGATTCTTTCCACGTCATGTAATTAAAATCGGTCAAAGTTGAAAAGGAAACTAACGAAAAATCAATAATTGACATGTTGCTGAAAAAACAAACATATTGATCTACATTAGATTTTAGCATAACTCTTTAAAATATCTAATCAGTTTTAGCAAAATCTAAATGAACCCCATTTAACATCTAATTTTGCAATGATGCTTCAGTGATTTAGGACAAAAGCCACCGAAGTGTAGTCAATTTCTCCCTTCACTGAATTGAGACATTCTCAACTAATCATTATACCAAAATAACTCTTATTCCCATAATGATCAGTCATCATTTATTTGTTCAAGAAATCATTAGGTTGCTTAATAATTTTTCGTAAGTGTGACCCTTCATTTTAGATCCTAGAGTTCCGCCCCAATGAGCCAACTGAAGGGAAAAACTGATTGGAGAAAAAACTAAAGCGACCCTATTCATTTCTGGAGTTCACCTTCATATTGACCAACTGCACAAACCATCCAAAGGGGGACAGTCCCAGGGTGCCTTGAGGCCATGCAAGAAGGTCTCATGGTGTAAACCAATGAAAGAGACCGTACGACATGTCGACACACATCCATCTCCCACTTATTATAAATACTCTCTCCATTCACCTTAATATTGACCCATGCAAACGCCATCCGAAGGGGGACGCTCCCAGGGTGCCTTATGGCCAAGCATGAGTCTCACAGTGTGAATATTAAGGGAGAAATGTGAGTGAAAAATGACATATCATATATATCTTTTCCTCCCACTGAGTATTTTAACAACCTAGGGTTTAATTTACTTAGTAAAAATACGGCTAATTATTTTTACTAAGTGATTGTTTAAGTTTGCCCAAAAGTAACACTTACTTTGGAAAGTTAAACAATTTTGATTAACATTCATTAAACACTTTTAACAAATATTAATCAACGGTTGCATGCTTGTAGAAAATCTATCTAATTCACCTTTCCAGGTAGATTCCCAGGTAAGGGTATTCCATTTCCATCAGCTTAAATACCTCAGCCTAGCCAGAACCCGCCTTAGACAAAAGGTCCCTTATAGATATATTTGCAACAAATTTAATCTTTTATTGAAATCAATTTAATCCTATTAAACCGATTTAAAAGATTAATCTAATTTCTAATCTCACTAGAAATTTTTGAACTTAAGTCTATCTCAATCACATTTTAAAACTATTTAAAAAAATGATTTTTACCTAAGTTTGCATGCAACTCTTGGTTATTGATTTTAATTTCTAATTTCATTTAATAATAACTCTTCTAAAGTAAATGGAACAAATTAAAACTGGCATTGCAAGCATTGACATACTTTATAAAATTATAATGATTATAAGATTACCTAAAGTAATGTCATGCATCATACAATGTTCCTTCATTACTAATATATAACTTTTATATAACCAAGTAATGAACTATGTTATGCATATATTCCATACAATCATTCAACCTTATATTATAACATTTATAATATAAATGATGCATGGATATGCTATAATGCATGCATATATATACTATAACTCTTATATTATATGATGCATGAGCATGCTTTATGTAATTTAAATCATGCATACTAATATATTATTAACACTTATAATATAAAATGATGCATGAAAATAAACGCATAACCTATGATGGATTTTAAAACTATATGACATACATTATGGCATATAATATAAACATACATCATATGTATATTAATAATAAAGTTGATGGATTGGGATAGAACATCTCTAAACGGAAATTAAACTACTAACTATTACAAAATTTGAGTCCACCGGTTCGGAACAAGTGAATCAGGTCTTGAACCGTTCTACAAAAAACCTTGCAGTTGATCATGTAGCAAAATCCTAATCATCGAGCAGCAAAGCGTTGAGTACAGACGATCATTTATATGTGATCTCATAGCTTATGACTATGCGATGAGCATGAAAGTCTACGCAATCGTGTAGTAAACAACGAAAAATGGAACACATATGAATATAAAGATTTGAAACATTAATTTTACGATAAATGTAATCCAACCTAATTATGAATTTTTAATTTAAGTCAAAGTATGAAATCTGTTTAAGAAAATGAAATTTGTAATTGAATGAACAAAGATTGAAAGAAACAAAATATTATGAACTTAAGGGAATGTAATTATGAAAAATCTTAAACTAAATGAATGCAAATGAAAATTCATGAATACCATTTTATAAAGTCAAAATAAGTCAGAGCTCACCACTCCTGGATTCTCACAACGAGAATACCAAGGTAATCTTGTGGTAGTGTCCGGTTGTTCGAGGATTGAATTTCTAGTTACTGGTGTTTGAGGGAGATCGAGTTGTTGCTCGCTGCGTTCGTGTTCAATCGAGGGATATACTTGTAAAAACGTTCTTCAAAGGTATAGTTTCTTGATCTTTTATTTTTATTTCAAGAAGCATGTTGTAACTTAAATTATGTGCATAATCTGTTTTGCTTAACTCTAAATATATGAGTTCTTTCACAATGAAGTTTGGACAATCCGCTTCAGCTCAAAGATCCTCTGTAATTAGAGTTCCTTTAGAGGGAAGAACTCCGAATTAAAGTCTTGGAAGGAAAAGTTTGGCAAAGTCCCTAAACTATGCCTTGGAGTTAAGAATACTTGATGGGAACCTAAGCTAAAAATTGGGAGGGTAGAATTTTGGCTAAGTTTCTGAACTATGCTTTGGAGAAAGCATTGGCACTTAGAAAAATTTCTAAGTGTTGGGACCATATGGCTAGGAGTGAAGTATGCGTTGGTCTATAAGAGAAGAGGAGAAGAAAAGTATTGTGTATCTGGAGAAAAAGTTTGGGATTCAAGAGTTGAAAGCATAATAGGATGAAGTCAGAAATTTGGCTAAGTATGCAAACTACGCTTTGGGCTAGAAAAGCTTAAGGGAATGGGTTGGCCTAAAAGGAGAAAAATTTAGCTAAATACTGGAAAGGAAGGTTGGAAGTACAGTCGAGCATTTAGGAGGGATAAATGTGCCTAAACACTTAGGAGAAAATGGAGGCATGTGTGTTGAACCTTGAGAGGGGAAGTTTGAACTCAAAGCGCTGAAAATTGCTCAAGTGTTAAGGCAGGAGTTGGACGCATAGTTTAATCCATAGGGGGGAGAATTGGTTAAGTGTTGGGCAACTATATGTTGAACTTTGCACAACCAAAGTAAGGAAATAGGGTTGGATGCATAGTATAAGGATGATGAACGCATGGTATCTTCAGGTTGGGAATTTAACTAAGTGTTGGAAGTGAGAGTTGGACGCATAGCCACTAAAGAAGTGGAAATGTGACTAAATGCTTAGAATATGCATTTGAGGGAGTTGAAAGACCTAGGAAAACCTCCAAGTGGTGAAATTAGGCATGCAAAAGATGGGGAGGAAAAGTTGAATGCATGGTATGTTTAGGGGAGAAAATTTGACTAAGTGTTGGACAAATTTGTTGGACACACACGCTAGTAGGGGCATGTTGGATGCCTAGAGGGTGAAAATGGAGTGGTTGGATGCATGCCTTGAGAAATGGACACATGACGGGTGAAGATTTAGGTTATGCATACACTTGTTGGACCAAATTTCTAAGGAGGAGGTGGCTAACTCGGAGTTGGACACCTTAGAAAGTTAAGTGGCAGCATGACATGAAATTGACTAAGTTTCAAAGCTTGAGATGGACGCCTGGAAGACCAGAGAAGAACATGCAAAGTGTTAGATTGACACCTCAGAAGAAGCCATGCATTGGACATTGCATGGTAAAGACACCTAGGTCTTACATGCAAGTAGGTGGTGGCAAAGGCTATGCATTGGCTCAACATGAAGAAGACACTTGGATTTTCATGAAGTAGGAGGTGTCATGTGTTTAGAATTTGAGAGGATGACGAGGATGGCCTGAGATTGCCTATAAATACCCCAAGGGAGCCTTATTCCAATCACAACTTAAATACTCCCAAAAAGGACTAAAAGGGGAGAGTATAGGGGAGAATTAGGGTTCCGGGGGAGGTGATGCATTGGAATGGACTAACCATGCGTCCATGAGAAGGTCCAGGCATCCAATTAAGCCTGAGATGAGTTGAGAAGGTAGCCCACGCATCCAAGATGGTGTACCATGCATCCAACTGGACTGAGGAAGCAACCATGCATCCAACTGGTGTTGAGGAAGGCTACCATGCGTCCACAGTTGTCTTAGGTTGATCTAAAGCCTTTTTTCATGTCCGTTGGAGTTGGTAAGCAAAGTTTAGGGCCAAGAAGGTATTATAAGATTATTCTATCCCTAAACTTGAGATTCTAAGTTAAAATTAAGCTAGTGTAGGCCTGAAATTCCAAAAGAGGACAAAAAACGAGAAGTCTTAGAAAAAGGGAGGAAACACTACTGGCAAACTATGGGTAATTGTTTTGAACAAAGCTTTAGAAACTATCTTTTCATGCTTTCAGTTGTTTTAAACTTTGGTTTGAATGTTCATGTATCACTAAAAGTTATGGTTTTTTTAAGTGATTTTAAAACCATTCGAGAGCTCTACGTGCACGTATGACAGTAGCTATGCGTTGAGTTGGTTCCGCATTAGCAAAAACTGAGTGTGTAGTGTTGGTTCCACCTCAGTGCTTGGGAGTATTGAGTTTTTCTACCCAGGGGAGCTTGGGTACAAGTTTAATGTATGATTTATATGCACTCAGTAAGTCTATTGAAATGCTTTGCTATATAGTTTTGCGTAGTTTTCATTAAAAAGTTTGTCTATAAAACATCACTCACTGGGCTTCCTAGCTCATGTTTTTCAAAAAAAAAAAACTTCCCCCAGGTAGCAAAAGAGAGGACTTCCAAGGTACTGCTAAGGTCAAGGTCTTCCACACTATAACCACATTTCTGGACTTAAGTTTGTTATTATGAGTTTTTGTAGTTAAGAATCTGGAGTTGTATAAACATTTATGGGTTGTAATAAAGTTAAGCATTGTTGTTATATTTCCTTGGTTGTGAGTTTATTGAGAAAAATAGGTAAGAGTTGGCAGTAGGTATCACAAAATGGTGGTATTTTCCATCCTCACGCCTTCTTTCGGGTTCGAAAGGTGAGCTCGGAAGGGGTGTGACATTGATTCTTCACGAGTTGTTCGTAATAACGGCTAGGTCAAATGTCCATTTTACCCCTGTAATTACCTCTATCTTGTTTAAGTACCACTAATTCTCTAAGAAACAGTTTGTTTATAGTCCAACCATAAACCAAGTCTCTCTCGAGCCAGTGAGAGAATATGGCTCCATCGTTCAAGTTCTGAAATGATCACTTTAAGGGAACTACTCATTTACTTTTCTTATAAGGGAGAATGAGTGAATTCCATCTTGCAAAATTATTTTCCCTGACTCATTTACTTTCCCTATATAGGAAGAAACAAATTTCATCTTGCGAAATTACATTCCCAACTCCGTATTTGGTCAAGTCTTAAAATGGTAGACATATTGAGTTAGTGACTCGGGTCACTCTCACCCATGCAAATCAATAGACAAACCCCCACGGATAAGAGTTCATAACTCACTCGGGATTAAGATCGAGTCACATATAATTATCCTATGAAATATTCATCTCTTCAATTAACATATTTATAAAGAGAGATTATATATTTCGTAGTCCAGTCTTATATAAACTCTTTGTATAGAATAACCCCAACTCACATGTCTCCACAAGAACGATTTGAATCAAATTATTTATAATAGTTTCAAAGTGGGTTGTATCTATAATGTCATTAAAATTAGGCACCCAACCTTATTCATATACAATAGACCCTTTAAGTTATTACTTGAACATAATTTACCTATATGTCAATCACATATTGTTCAAAATTACATTTAGTAACCTTAGATTTTATCTGTAATTGATAATCTAACATTGCATATTTAATAATAAAAATAAAAAATTATTAAATGGCTAGTTAACTACAAGGGATATATTTTAAAAATATGAGTATGAAACTAAAATTATTAAATGGCCAGTTAGCTATAAGGGGTATATATGTCAACCAATTTCCAAAGATTGGAAATGAGACTAAAATACTATGGGGACCTTGTATATATACATAAAAAAAAAAAAAATGAAATGCATATGAAAACAAAGATATGTAACCATACTTTTACAATAAATGTAATCAACCCTAATTTTGAATTTTTAATTTAAGTCAAAGTATGAAATCTGTTAAAAAAAAGAGAAGAAGAAATTTGTAATTGAATGAACAACTTTTGAAAGAAACAAAATCTCTTGAACTCAAAGGAATGCAAATGGAAATTGATGAATACCATTTTATAAAGTCAACCATTGAAATTATGTAAATAAGAAAACAAATCGATATTATGAGTTTACTAAAATTAAGATTAAAATTAAAATTTTATGATTTTATGAAAGTTGGTAAATGAAGGGGAGATTAGCTACTGAATTGAAAAAATCTAGTTGTTGAATGAGTTATTTGATTGTTGTTTGTTTGAATTTGTTCAACGTTCATGCAATAAGTGTGTTGATTCGATTTCTAAATGGGCAAAGAAAGAAGCGATTTGTAGTGTGTGGCTAGGGAATTATCTAGTCCAATTCCTTCATTTAGCGATAAAAGATTTTTGTTTACAAGATTTCCCTTGGGGCTTTAATAAAATGAGGTATTATGTATATATATATATATATATATATATACTCCTCTAATTTCATTTTGTTTTTAAAACCATCCAAAAACCAAAATGTAACACCCCGAATTTTGTTCTTAATGTAATTTTAGTATTTTCTAGTATTAGAGGGCATTTTTGGAATTTTGAAAATTCAAAATATAATTATTGTGATTTAATTGCTAACAAATGGGTGTTTCAATTTGATGGTTTAATCAGAAGGAAGTTATGGAAATTGGATTTTTAATGTTACACAAATTTAATTTGAAATTAATGTCAAGAATTAATTTCATTTTGGAAGCGCGTTATGTCACACAAACTTAATTTGAAATTAATGTCAGGAATTAATTTCATTTTGGAAGGGGGTTATCTCACACAAATTTAATTTTAAATTAATGTCAAGATTAATTTCATTTTTGAAAGGGGTTAGTAAAATTGTTTGTGAATTGAAAATTTTAAGGGAAAAATGGATTAAAAGATGGAAGCAGGGTCTGATTGAAGGAAGATTTTGGAGATTGGAATCTTCAAGGTGGTTGTTGCTCAGGCTTCGTTGGGTAAGTTGACTTGGGTTAGTTGAATCAAATTTCGTATGGTTGGGTTAAGAGGTTTGTGGAAGGAACCTTGATGTTAGTAAAACAAAATTTTGTTATTTCTTCCTAGACTACAATTGCTATAGATATTTTAGGAATATATGCTAGTTTGAAAGAGTAATCTAACATGCAGCGGAATAAATCAGAATCAATATGCACTCTAAATACACTTAATTTGAGTTTTAAACATGTTATTCAGGTGAAATTCAAAGAGGGTTTGTAGAAAATATTACCTTTAAAGACTTAATCCATGATTTCAGCTAGGAGCGAGCATGGTAGACCAATAAACCGACACGACCGACATAAACCGAAATAGGGTCAACCGATCGAAAATTCAAACAAATCAGGCAGGGGTCGGTTTCAAAGTTACCCGTCGAATTAGGTTTCAGTCGAGCACACAAGGGGTCGGGACCGACATTTAAAAAAATAATTAAAACAATATTAATAATTAATATATTAGATAATAAGTCCGTGAGTTCTTCAAGCTTCTTCTGTGAGTTCCGTCTGCTCCGTACGCCGAAAGCAGAATTTTAGGGTTTTCTTTGAGCTTCTTCTTCCTTCTTTCGTTCCTCTTCCTTGCTTGCTAATAATCCTTCTCCTTCACTTGCAAATTGTGGATGGTCCGATTTTCAGAGGCAACCGTCTTCGTGCTCGTCGTCTTCGCAGTCCCTCTCGCAGTCCGATTTTCAGAGGTAGTCTTCATGCTCGTCTTCTTCAGTTCTTCGTAGCCGTTCTTGTCGTCTTCATGTAACTGCAGAGACCTTCCTTTTGATTTTCAGCCCCAGGTCCGATTTTTAGCTGTTCTTTCAAACTTTAATCCCATGGAAATTAGAACTTCTTTGTATTTTGTAATGTATTCTAAATGGTCATATTAAGCTTATAATAATAATAATAATGAACACACCAAGTTTAGATCTTTGTATTTTGTAATGTTCATTATCATTATTATTATTGTGAACACACCAAGTTTGAAAACAATGGAAATTATGGATTGACTTGGTGTGTTCACGATTTTCAGATAGAGAAAGGATGAGAACTTCTTTGTATATTGTAATGTATTCTAAATGTTTATGTAAAGCTCAAATCCTTTGAATTTTTGTGAATTGTGTGATACTGATGAGTGACGACATCTGTCATGTTATGGTTCAGCTACATGGATTCAACCGATATGGAGTTTGATGGAACTACAACTGATGCTTCAAAAAATGAATGAGATGCAGAAGAAACGGATGCCAATAAAAATATCATTGATGTTGATTCAGCAAATGAGATATCAGTTGTTCCAAACCATCGAAAAGAAGGAAGGCGGTGAAAAAATCCATGGTTTGGGATCATTTTGAGAAGCTAAAAGGTGATCCTAAACACCCTCATACTCAATGTAAGTAATGTGGAGTTAACTATGCATGTCATTCCAAATGTAATGGTACTGAGGCTATGAAGAATCATTTGGAAAATTGTAAAAAATACCCTTACAGAAAAAGAGAGATCCAACCCAAATGACATTATCTTTCAAAACTAAAGCCAAAGACAATGTTGGAGATAATACGTCACAACTTGTATGTGATTCATATAGTTTAGAGAGTTGTCGGGAAGCGTTGGTGGAAAT